>NW_007248884.1:11670-25805 GCF_000164805.1 Carlito syrichta
GCCCGGCTAATTTTTTGATTTATTGTAGCGATGAGGTCTCACCAAGTTGCCCAGGTGGGTTTCGAACCGGCGGGCTCAGGCAATCCACTCACCTCATCCTCCCAAAGGCGCAAGATTACAGACTGAGCCACCGAGCCCAGCTTCCTGTGTACTTTTAAAAATTTCATTCTTGCTATTTCAAGGACAAAGATTTAAACACGTCTCCTTAATTAGTATACTATTCTACCAGAAAGATGCTCTAGAGATTATTACTTAGTGTCTCTCTGCATATTATGCTCTGCTATAACCAAAATGCTACATTGGTTCTAGTGGTGGCTGTGGACATGCTGGAGAAGAAAGGGATGAGTGGAGCTTGCATTTACCGGGTTGGGGTTCCATAAAGGTAAGGCCTGGATGCTGCGGAAATGGCCACAATCACAGCAGGGACTCCGTAGCCGACTGGGAACATGAGCTTCTTCACGAGTCTGTTCATGCTTGAGTAGTTGACCACCATCAGGTTCCGAGCGGTGAGGAAAAGGTGCAGGCCCTCCAGCAGCATCCAGGTGAAGGAGGCCAGGTAGAGGTAGTGTAAGGCACCGGCGATGGTGGCACACAGCACCTGGGAAAGGAGGGTCATGAGATGACGTTTTGTATGTGAAAACGCCCCTAGGCTTTCTCTATCGCTTTGCCATTGTTATGCAGAGTGGCTACTTGCCATTTCCACCAAGCAACAAGGCTCTTTTGTCTGCTTGACCCTGGAATTTCCTTTGAGTTGCAAGGTCATTTTATTAAGGTATCAAATACAGCATTGCTGCATGGGCCGGCATCTCTGGTCCAAGGCAGGGAGTCCTCTGAGACACCATCCATACCTCGGGTTCAGTTCTGTTGATTGCCGTGAGGAAGAGGAGGTGGGCCAGGAAGAGGCAGAGCGAAAGCTGCAGGTGCAGTGAGGTGCTGGTGTTCTGGATGACTTTGCACAGGAGGAAGGTGAGGGCCGCCAGTAGGAGGCACAGCAGGGAGAGGCCCAGCCCCATGTAGGTGATGATGGTCAACACGGGATCCTCCTCCTGGGACCCAGCAAAAAGAGTTCACTCTCATGCTTTCCTGCTTAAGGGTAATGACTTCACCATTTTTATTTTTGGCTTAGCAAATTCAGGAATAAAGGAGCCCGGTAAATTTGAGACACTGGTGGGTAAGATACTCTTAAGTTAATACTTTTGGAATATGATGAAATTCTGAACTGAGGGATTCAGCCACTGGGAGGATTGATGGATAAAAGAGAGTCCTTACTCAACACAAAGCTATAGGCCCCTCAAGGGTCTGTTTTTTTCTTGACCTTTGTGTCTAACTAAGCTTATAGGTTGACGTGTGAGGCTTGGGTAGGTGCAAAACTCCACACTGAACACCATCCTCTGTCCACATTACATCATGCCATGTGACAGAATTTGTATCTCAATATCCAGCTGTCAACTTCCTATCCCAGACACTGCTCGCTTCAATTCAGCACCCCATTGGACACTAATCCTTATAAGTATAGCACCAGATCCTTGGTTAAAGGAAGAAAATTTCTTTGATGATGATGGTGGCTTGAGTCACATTTCTCCACCTCTTTCTGCAAATCATCTTAAAGCTATGAGGGAAATAGAAAAAAAAAACATAATACCAATTCCATGTCAGTGTGACTAGGGGAGAAAGGAGAGAGATGGGAGGAAGTTAGAAGCAGTTGGAAAGAAGGAGGAGGGGAGGAAGGAATAGGGAGGGAATGTGCAGGTGATTAAAAAATTGAAGCTAAGTTCTGTCTTTCTCCTCCCTTCCCTCCCTCCCTCCTCCTTCCCTGCTCCCTCCCTTCTTCTTTTCTTTTCTTTTCCCCTCCTTCCCTCCCTCTCCCTTCCTCTCTCCCTCCCTCCTTCTTTCCTTCCTTCCTTTTTCCTTCCTTCCTTTTTCCTTCTGACAGGGTGTGACTATACTACATAGGCTGGCCTCAAATTCCTGACCTCAGAGATCCTCCCACCTGAACCACCCAAGTAGCTGGGACTACAGGTGGTAAGCCACTGCACTTAGCTAAAATTTTCTTTTCTTTTTTCTTTTTTTCTTTCTTTATTTTTTTTGAGTTGGAGTCTCACTCTGTCGCCCAGACTGGAGTGCAGTGGCCGCTCCCGGCCACCGCAGCCTCGACCTGCTGGGCTCCGGTGATCCTTCCGCCTCAGCCTTCCCAGTAGCCGGAATTACAGGCGTGCACTACCACGCCCGGCTGATTTTTTGATTTATTGTAGAGATGAGGTCTCGCTGCCCAGGCGAGTCTTGAACCTGCAGGCTCAGGCAATCTACTCACCTCAGCCTCCCAAAGGTGCGGGATTACAGGCTGAGCCACCGAGCCAGGCTTCTCTTTTTTTTTTTTTAATTTTTATTTTAAAGATATGGGGTGTAATTCAGGGTTAAGTATACAAAGGTTCGTTATGCAGGTGCCCAGTTGATGAGATGCGCCCCCTCCCCTGGCAGATTCCCACTGCCAATCCCGCCTCCCACCCCGCCTGACAGTTTCCCACTACTGCCAATCCTCTTCTTATAGTAATATGATCATTGTTCAAATTCCGCTTGAGTGAGAACATGTGATAGTCAGTTCTTTGTTTCTGTGATAGATCACTCAATATTATGGACTCTAAGTCCATTTAAGTTTCTGTGAAGTTCATAATTTTGTCCTTCGTATGGCTGCATAATAGTCTATCTTGTATATGTACCACATTTAAAAAATCCAGTTCTCTTTTGATGGGCAGCACGGTTGGTTCCATGTTTTTGCTATTGTGAATGATGCTGCAATAAACATGTGTGTGCAGGTATCTTTTTCATAGAGTGGTTTGAGTTCCTCCAGGTGTATTCCCAGTAGGGGGATTGCGGGGTCATATGGAAGGCTGATTTTTAAATCTTTGGGGAATCTTGGCTAAAATTTTCCAAAGGTGCATTATTTATACTATTTTGACTTTTACAGTATTTAGGTAAGTTTGAGATGTTCCCTAAGAAAATGTTTGCAAATAAATAACAAGCCCTCCAGGTGATTTTGATGCCTACTAAATTTTGAGAACCTTTGGTAATAACGACAAAAAGCTATTTCCCTACTATAGCTCCCACAAATACGTAACTATATCATGAGCCAATAGAAAGACAGACCAAGGATGCTAACAAACTGTTTTATGTGGTGAAAATAGAAATAGCTCTTAAATCAAGATATTCATTTCACTCATCAGTGGAAGAATGGATAAAGAAAATGTGGCATACACACACACACACACACACACACACACACACACAGTGGAATACTATGTAACCATAAGAAAGAATGAAATAATGTCTTTTACAGCAACATGGATAAAACTGCAGGCCATTATCTTAAGTTAAACAACTCAAGAACAGAAAAGGCAAATATTGTATGTTCTTACTTACAAGTGGGAGCTAAACATGGATGTAGAGAGTGGAATAATACATTCTGGAGACTCAGAAGGGTGAGAAGGGTGAGAGATAAAAAATTACCTATTAGATACAATGTTCACTATTTGGGAGATGATTAAACTAAAAGCCCAGACTTCTCCACTATGCAGCAATATGTCCATGTAAGAAAACTGCACCTGTACTCCTTAAATTTATGCAAAGAAGACATAAAAATGTTCCTAGACATCACATTTACTTCTCAGATGGGCAAAAATCCCCAAAGCTTGATAATAACTTTACAGTGAGGGTGTGAGGAATCACACACTTTCATATAATGCGAGTGAGAGTGCTAACAGGTGTAGCTGCTATATGAGGGAGGAACCCCCCCAAAACCCTGGAATTTATCTTTTAAAAATTATGTATTTACTCTTACATGTTTAAACTCCAGTCACTTTCAAAGTACTCTCCATTTAACGTAATACACCTATCGAGATACTTTTTCCATAGTCCAAAACAGTTTTTGAACTTGTCAATTATGATGCCATTTAGAGCTTCTGCTGTTTTTTATTTCACCTCTTTTATGTCAGTAAAATGTTGCCCTTTGAGGACCTTTTCATCTGGGGGAGCACCACTTTGACTAGCATTTCGTTTTTGCATTTTTATTCAGATTGTAAACCGAATATATAATATATGTATATATATTTCTTCATTTACATTGCATCCTTACATCACTATCTGTCTCACTATCACTAAGTTCACTGTTTTCATTGTTGGCCTCAGAAATCTCATCTGCATATATTTCTTCATTTTCCATAGTTATGGTAAATTATTTTTAACGTTGAAGTATGAAAGCCCTGAAATATCAAAATGCAAGGACACAACACTAATCACATGAAAATAATGACCAACTTGCAATTTTTACCAACTACGTAAATCAATAACAACATTGCGCAGACGATATCAGATAATTATCTCAATTAACTTTCTCTCTCCTTGTCTTCTATTCATTTTCAAGCAAAATATAATAACACATACATATGACAATGTTGCAGCATTCAGAAACAGAATTTGGAATGAGTAAATTCACATCAGCAGCAACTAGGAGCCGAATTTGGAATGTTGTATATTCACGTCAGCAATTGCGAATGAGTTAAAACAATTTACAGCTCACACACTCTGACTAATTCAGACGCCCTTGTCCACCAGCCATAACTACAGCTTTGATTGGACAAAAGACCGATTTTAGTAACTTTCTCCTGATATGAGACCACTGACTATGGACTTGTCCTGCCTGGGTTACAGAGTTCGCACACTTGTGTACCTTCATATCCTGGAAAAATATTTTGAAATATAGGGCCAATGAAAGGACATACGAAAAAGTGCTCAGCCTCACTCAACATCAGAGAAATGCAAATCAAAACCACATTGAGATACCCAGTAAGAATGGCCATCATTAATAAAACAAACAATAACAGATACTGGCTAGGGTGCGGAGAAAAAGGAACACTTCTACATTGATGGTGGGAATGCAAACTAGTGCAACCTCTTTGGAAGACAGTGTGACAATTTCAGAATGAACTAGAAATTGACCTTCCATATGATCCAGCAATCCCCCTATTAGGAACATACCCAGAGGAACTCAAATCATTCTACAAAAAAGATACCCGCACACGCATGTTTGTTGCAACTCTATTCACAATAGCAAAAAACATGGAACTAACCATGCTGCCCGTCGAAGCTGGACTGGATAAAAAAAATGTGGTACATATGCACAAAGGAATATTATGCAGGCATAAGGAAGAACAAACATGGACTTTGCAGTAACTTGGATGGATTAAGAGTTTATCATACTCAGTGATCTATCACAGAAACAAAAACCAGAGTACCATATATTCTCACTCAGAAGTGGACCTTGAGCAATCATCACAATACTATAAGAAAAGAATTAGCAGTAGTGGAAAACTGCTGGGGGGTGGGTGGGATTGGCAGTTGAGGGAAGCTGCCAGGGGAGGGAGAGGCACACCTCATTAACAGGGGTACCTGCATAATGAACATTTGTATACCTAACCCTGAATTGTACCCCACATTAAAAAAAAAGAAATATAGAACCTAACTGTAATGGATTTGAATGTTAAGTCTCCACTCCAAAGTAAACATGAGTTGTATGTAAAAAGCATGTTTGCTGAATGTGCATGTGTCAGGATCACCTTCATTAATATTGACAGCTCCTCCTATAGCCTTTTGAATATGTATGTTTCACCAACACATTCAGCATAAAGCTCCTATCCTGGCCCCTCCTCCTGCAAAGTGCCTGTCTCTGGTGATGGCTGGAGGCATGCTTCCCAACCTGTGGGACAGTCACCTTGAGGCTGTAGCCCTTGACAAGAAATAAAGTCTCCTCTCTCTTTCCAAGATTAAAGATATATTGGGGGTGCCAAAAAATATATACACATTTAAAAAGATGCTAAGAGATATTCGCTGTAATCAGACATGCTCAGAGTCTTACAAGTTCTAAATATATATTGTACATATATATGGAGAGGGAGAGGGAGAGAGAGAGAGAGAGAGAGAGAGAGAGAGAGAGAGAGAGAGACCCCAAAATGTATACACACTTTAAGAAAGGAAAAATCTGTTTTAAAATTGTAATACTCAATAAGATGACTACAAGTCACATTTGACTTCGGTAATTACAAGAAGTGCTCAAAGTGGTCACCATCAAGGGTCCAGACGTGTCTGTTGCAGCTTTAAAAAATATGCCATGTTGAAATACTGACCCACAGAAACTGTGAGATAATACATTTTTTAAAGCTGCAACATTTGTGGGAATTTGTTACGTGGCAATAGATGCAGAGTGCAGCCCCTCCCCTCCTCACCTGCACATTGGAGTGAGCCATGAGGACCGCAAAGCTGCTGAGGTGGGTGCACTGGCAGGTGGTGCTGCTGTCTCTGGTGTCCACCATCCAGCAGTCTGTGGTGGCCCAATGACCACACCCATCCTGGCCACGCTCCCAGAAGACGCAGAACACCTCTTGCCTCTCCTCAGGGGTCACTGACTGTAAAAAGAGGGCACAGGTGTGAACTGGTAATTCTGATTCTCAGAGAGGCTGACCCAAAGCTGGCTCAGGAAGGGCTGATTTTGGGGGAGATGATCCCCCCACAGCAGAGTCCCCTGAACCCCAAGGCTGAGCAGGAAGGCCGTGCCTGGGACTCAGGCTCCTTCCCCACCCATGGCCCCATCCCTCCAGCAGTTACATGGTGGAAGAAGGTGAAGATGACTGGGGAGCTGAGATTCTGGGTGTTTTTCTTGCTCAGAAAGGCAGAGATGACATTTGAGAGCAGCGAGCTTTTGTGCAGCGCTGCCTGCTTTTCAGGCTCCAGGAACACGGGGGCCTCAGCCATCAGCTTACCCATCCCTGGAGTGGAGACAAGGCCTACCACAGAAGGGCCTGTGGGGCAAGGTCAAGGTTATCATTTTGGGGTCCCCAAGAGGACTTTCTGCTCCTTAGATGGACTCTCCTCTTGTGGCCCTCCCCCGCCCCACCCCATACTTCCTTTTACTCTTTTAATCTCTTAATTTTCACATCCTTCCTCTCCCCCATTTCAGCTATTACCTGTGTCACCAGATTCCTGTGCCAGATCCCAGTTCAGCTGCATTTTTGTCTGATTCTGATTCAAGGTGACATTCCTGACTCCTTGCTTCTGCACCTCCAGGGACAGTTCTGTAATTTTGGGAAATATATATGAAGAGTTAGATTAGAAGTTGTGCCCGCAGTGGTTAATATATATGATTATATACATAGCTTGAAGTTACAGAACACACACACACACACACACAAACACACACACAAACACACACACACACACACACACACACACACGTATGTATGCATATATAGTCCAAAGTTACAAAGGATTAGAAGAGAATAATATGAGCAATTTTACAACCATAAAGTAGATAACCTAGATGAAATGGACAAATTCCCAGTGACCCACAAACCACCAAGACCAACTCAAGAAGAAACAGAAAATCTTAAGAGCCCCATAACAGACAAACAGATTGAATCAGTAATCAGAACCTCTCAAATGCACAGCTCAGACTGAATGGCTTCACTGGTGAAATCTACCTATTGTTTGAGGAAGAATGAATGTGAATCCTTTGTCAACGTCTCCAAAAAACAGAAGAGGATAAAACATGATTTACATAATTCTACGATGTCAATGTAACTCTGACAACAAAACCAGATAAGGACATCACAATAAAAGAAAACTGTAGACCAATATTTCTTATGAAAATGGCTGCAAAAATATTCCATAAAATATTAGGAATGCATTTAACCAAGGAGGCTCAAGACTTGTAAACAGGAAGCTGCAAAAGTTTTTGAAAGAAATTAGACTCTGTAAAAATGGACATCCTGTGTTCATGGGTTGGAAGACTCCATATTGTTAAGATAGTAATACTATCCAAAGTGATCTATAAGTTTAATGCAATCTTTATCAATATTCGAATAGCCTATTATAATTATTTTGCCAAACAACAAAATTCATCTTAAAATTAATATGTCATTGTAAGGGGCTCAAATACCCAAGAAAGTCTTGAAGACCAATACATTTGAAAGATTTACACCTCCTCATTTCAAAACTTACTACAAATCTGCAATAATCAGAACAGTATGGTACTGGAATATTGGCCAACAGAATAGAACTGAGAGTCCCAGAATAAATCCATCCATCTATGGTCAACTGATTTTTCCACAAGTATTAACAAGGCTATTCAATGAGGGAAAGGATAATCCCTTTAACAAATGGTGCTGGGATTACTGGGTATCTACAAGTAAAAGAAATAACTTGGACCCCTATCTTACACAACACACAAACATTAACTCAAAATAGGTCAAAGCTCTAAATTTAGGAGCTGAAAATAAAACCCATCAGAGAAAATATAGTGGCAGATCTTCCTGGTCTCAGATTTGGCAATGAATTCTTAAACATGACATCAACTGCACAAACAACAACAGGAAAGGCAGATAAAAAGGGTCCCATCAATATTTAAAGCATTTGCTCTTTAAAGTGAAAAGACTATTAAGAGAATGAAAAGACAACTACAGCATGGGCGAAACAATTTGCAAATTGCATATCTCATCATGGACTGCTATGAGAATACATTAAAAAAATGCTTACTACTCAACAACCAAAAGACAAATCCAGTTACAAAATGGACAAAGGACTTGAATAAACATTTCTTCAGAAAAGTTGAAGGAATGGTGAATATGCACATGAAAAGATGTTAAACATCATTTGCCATTAGGGAAGTGCAAATCAAAATCACAATGAAATATTAACTCAGATATACTAAAAAGGCCATAATAAAAACAAAACAAAAGAAACAAGTTTTTGCTAAGGGTATAAAGATTGTAACTCTTGTATGTTTCTCGTGGGAATGGAAAATGGTACATCCAATTGGAAAAACAGTTTGGCAATTTCTTTTTTCTTTTTTTTTGAGTTGGAGTCCCACTCTGTCGCCCAGACTGGAGTGCAATGGCATGCTGCGGGTCACCACAGCCTCGACCTGCTGGGCTCTGGAGATCCTTCCGCTTCAGCCTTCCAAGTAGCAGAAACTACAGGTGCACGCTACCGTGCTTGGCTAATTTTTGATTTATTGTAGAGATGAGGTCTCGCCAAGTTGCCCGGGTGGGTCTCGAACCCGCAGGCTCAGGCAATCCTCTTGCCTCGGCCTCTCAAACTGTTGGGATTACAGGCTGAGCCACCGAGCCTGGCCCAGCAATTTCTCAAAATGTTCAACATGGAGTTACCATATCACCCAGCGAATTGAATTCCATTCCTAAGCATCTACCCCAATGAACTGAGAACAGTTATTCAAGGGAAAACGTGTACACCCATATTCATAGCAGAACTATCACAATAGGCAAAAGATGGAAACAACTCAAATACACATTGACTGATGAACTGATCAACAAAACATAATATATCCATATCATGGAATAATATTCAGTCATAAAACGGAATGAAATACTGATATATGCTACAACATGGATGAACCTAAAGAATATTATGCTAGGTGGAAGAAGCTAGACCAAAAGTTCACTTATTGTATGATTCCATTTATAGGAAATATCCAGATTAGGCAAATCCATAGACACAGAAAGCAGATTAGTGGTTGCCAGGGGCTGGAGCAAGGGAGGAATGAAGACGGATTGCTTAGTAGGTGCAGTGTTTACTTCTGGGGTGATGAAAATACCTTAGAAATAGAGGTGATGGATATACTAAGTTCTTAAAATGGCGATTCTTATGCCACGTGAATTTTAGCACAATAAAACAGATCATACTTATATATCAGCTGATAGTAATTTCGTTCTTCCAAATTAGTTTTTTTGAGGTTGTGTCTATTTTGTTATTTTAAATTCTTCGTCATACTTATTTTATTGCTGATAATTTACATAACGATGAAAATGTATATTATCTCCAAGCTGATGTGTTTCTTTTTAACCTTCTTTAGCTTATTTATGAGAAGAACACTGACATTCACGGGTGGCCACTTGGCCCTAGTGGGATTGAAGAGGAATGAGTCGGTGAAAGGGGGGAGCAGGAGCATGGGGCAGCCCCTGAACTTACCTGTGCCTCCAGAATAATTGAAGGTCAGCAGCCCATTGGGAAGGGTCTTGCTCAGGCCTCTCAGGGAATCCTCCAGATCATACAGCAGGTGAGTGGCCACACAGCGCTGCTGTGAGTGGGGCAGGGTCTCCAGATCTCCGGGGGTCTTCAGCAACTCATCCACATTCTGCATGAGGCTCTAGGGGGATAGGGACACAGAGCCCGTGAGCCATAGGTCAAAGGGATGCACGGAGACTCTGACCACTCAGCCCTAGCGATCAGAACTAGAGACTGTCTCTTTGGGGGATACACATGGCACTGGATGGGATTCCCCCACTGAATGGGATTCCCTGGGTGATCCTTTATCCTGGAGTATAGCCCCACGAAAGTCATCCCTCTCTTGAAGTGTCAATCATCTCATTAACCCAAAGTTTAGGAGCAGCCAGAGGAAAGATGGGAAGTGCACTTGGAGTCTAATATAGTGTACAACTCTCCCCCATCCCTGAAAGATGTGGGGAGTCAGGCCAGCTACCACTGTACTGGGGCCATCTCCTCCTGGATGTAAACTACCTAAGGTCTCTGTGGATTGCTGCCACCTTGTACCTGGGGGTCCTGCCCTTACCTCGATGGTGGTCTGGACCGAGGATGAACTCACGTCTCTGCTTAGATTTTGGAGTTTGTCAAAAAAGCGGGAGAGACTCTTGGGAGAGGAGACAAGAGGGAGTCAGAGAGTTTCTTGGGTGGTTGGAGAGCTCAGAGCAAAGGAAGAGCTCCGAGGCAGTGCTTTACAGAGGGATTTCCTGCCCTCCGGGTCCTGCAGGGCCACTTACCTGACTGTTGATTTCAGTGGGCGGGGTCCAGGTGGGGAAGAGCATCTCTGCAGGGAACAGGACAGGGGCTCAGTAGGGATGTGTGCTGTGGGGGGTTGGAGGGGGAGATCCTAGGGTCACATCAGACCAAGTACCTTCACACACAGTTGTGTTCTTGTTATTCTGGAGCCCAGGTTTGGGCTTCCAGCCTGGGCCACAGCGGCACATGTAGGAGCCCACGGTGTTGACACAGATGGTGGAGTTGTGGCACCGATGCTGCCCGGAGCTGCACTCGTCCACATCTGGGGACACAAAGAGGGGTCAGGCCCTGTCCCAGCCAGATAGGGTCCCCTGTCCTGCCTGTGCCCCACCTCGTGCCTCCCCGTATCCTGCCCCTTGGGTGGTGGACGCCGGGTCAGGAGGCCTGAGTGCGGCGGGCAGCCTCTGTGGAGGCACCCCTAGTAACAGGCTGCTGCCTGGGGTTCCCCCAGCTTCTCCTTCGGTTCCCAGCTCCTTCTCCGGGACGCCCTGCTCTTTTCACATGGCGTCTCAGAAGAATCAGTGCCGGGCACAGCGCCATTCTGCGAGGGGTGTGTGGGTGCCCTTGGACATGGGAGCAGGAGCTTGGGGTCTCTGGAACGCGGGATCTGGCTTTCGACCTTCGCAGACAGTGTCGTTTGGGCCGTTGGGGGAGCCGGGAATCGGCGACCAGCCCGGGCGGCAGCGGCACTGATAGCCGCCCACATTGTTGAGGCAGTGGGTGGAGCTGTGGCACGAGTTGTGTCCGGAGGTGCATTCATTCACGTCTGAGGACAAAGTGGAGGTCAAGCCCTGGCCCTGACCGGCTCAGCCCTTCCCTGCATTCACTGCACCCACTTTCCTATCTGTCCACTGCCCCAGACCGGGCACCACGGCTGTACGAGCTGCCGCTTGGTGACCTTCAACTTCGCTTTCAAAGCAAGTTATGGTGGCCTCCCTGCAAGACGGACACAGTAGGGACCGTGGTCCCCAGTCTATAGGAGGTGTCACCAGGAGGGAAACCGAGTCACAGGGACTGGACTTCTTGGCCAAGGACTCTGACTGCTCCCTCCCCGGCCAGGGCAGAAGATCCCCTCTTAGAAAAAGAAGTGACACCTTCCACTCGCCCATGACAGTTGAGGAAGGGGTGAGGCCTGCAGCTGCACGGGGGAAATTCAGGCCCAGAGAGCCCTGCTGCCTCCCTGTCTTTCAGTGGGAACTTCCAGGGGGAGGAATCCTCCACCGGGGGCCTGGTGGGGCCTTGACCTGGGGGGACCCCGTGTCTCTTCTCCCCCAGCTCCATCCCAGCTCCTGTCCGGCCTCACAGTGTCCTCGCCTCACAGTGTCCTCTACCTGCGCAGAGCCTCGGGTCCTCTGGCCTGAACACAAAGCCGGGCTGGCACAGGCAGGTGTAGCTGCCCGGGGTGTTGACGCAGGTGCCGTGGCTCCTGCAGAGTCTGGGGTTCTGCTGACATTCGTCCACGTCTGCAAGCAGAAGGGCGGCAGAAGGGCGCCTGCAGCCGGGGGTGCCCTTCGGGCTGGGGGTCGGCCACGGAAGCATCCAGAAGGCGCTCCTCCCATTCCCGACTGGCACTGAGGCATCCACTGGCTCAGTGGTGGCCCAGACCCTCTTGTCCAGAGGCCAAGGACTCCTGGCTCCTCTGCCGGCCTGGGTAGCTCCATCTGGGGCGGGGAGCGCCACAGCCCCCCAGGGCCGGCCTGGGGATTCGGGGCAGACACCAGGGTGGGTCTTCCCAGGACCAAGTGGGGGAGACGCTGCTTCTCCAGCAGGCCGGGTCTGGCTTCCCTCGGCCTCCTCCCCAGGGCGGCTGCTCACTGGCCGAGTTTTCCTTGGAAGCCGGTGGCCCTGGCAGGACGGTGCTGTCCCATCCACGCTGAGAACCAGCTCTGGAGATGAGGCTCAATGGCTTGGGGGAGGGGGCGCCAGGTCGGTGGCCGGGGCGGGGGACCTTGGAGGTGGCTTTTTCTTTCTTTTTTTTCTTTTTTCTTTTTCAATTTTTTTTTTTTTTGAGTGGGAGTCTCACTCTGTCACCCAGGCTGAGTGCAGGGGCACACTCATGGCCATCGCAGCCTCGACCTGCTGGGCTCAGCGGATCCTTCCGCCTCAGCCTTTCAAGTAGCTGGAAACACAGGCGCACGACACCGTGCCTGGATAACTTTTGATTTACTGTAGAGTTGAGGTCTCGCCATGTTGCTCAGGCTAGTCTGGAATTCATGGGCTCAGGCAATTCTCTTGCCACCACCTTCCAAAGTGCTGGGATTACAGAAGTGAGCCACCATACCTGGCTTTTTTTTTCCTCCTATTTTAGAGACAGGGTCTCTCACTGTCATCCAGACTGTAGTGCAGTGTAAGCCTCACCACCACGCTTGGCTAATTTTTGGTGTTTTTTTATAGAGATGGGATCTCTATTGCCCAGACTGGTCTCAAACTCCTGGCCTCAAATGATTTTCTTGCCTCAGCCTCCCAAGTAGCTGGGACTATAGGTGGGCACCACTGCACCCAGCTAACTATTTTCATTTTTGTAGGGACAGGCTCTTACTCTGTTGCCCCGGCTGGACTTGAACTCCTGGCCTCGAGCGATACTCTCACCTCTGCCTCCCAAAGGGCTGGGATTACAGGCATGAGCCACAGCACCCACCCCTTTTTCTGATCCCCGGAGAGGCATCCCATCTGTGGCTGTGGCAATAGTGGTGAGAATCTACGAGTGAGCAAAGCCAGCCAAAGGCCCAGTGGCTGGACCAGGAGTAGATACCGATGGGGTGGTGGCAGCTGATTCTGTCATCTCGTTCTTTGCATTCCAACAGGGACATGAGCCTGCAGGCCCCACCAAGTGGGCACAGCTTCCATTTCTGTCCCCCCGTGGTCCAGCCCAGGGCTGGCCTTGGGGGACGCTTGGGCCTGGGGCAGTGGCCCCGGCGATGCTGTCTCTTACTGTCCAGACCAGAACCTTGTCCTTCTAGTGTGTTTGGGGTCGATGTCACCCTGCCCACTCCCTGGCCACGGCATCACCCCAAACCTCTGTCTCTGGAGTTGCTGTCAGGCCCGTGACCGGAAACTCTCAGGGAGAGTCAGGGCGGAGCCTTGCGGGAGGAAGGGGCAGAGGCCGAGCACCCAGGAAGGTCATCAGGGCCCCAGGAGGCGTCTTCTCCAGGCGGGGCTCTTGGCTAGGAATAGCTGTCCGGCCCCTGCCGGTTTCCGGGTAGGGTCTGGGGTCCCTTACAGTGGAGGCAGGGAGAGTTCCAGGCGTGGCTGAGCCACGTGGGCCCCAGTGGGAG
>NW_007248885.1:0-36355 GCF_000164805.1 Carlito syrichta
TCTCCCCTTCCTTCTCTATCCAATCCCTGTTTCCCTTCTGGATAGCTTCCACCTAGACCTCCCTGACTCCCTTCTCCCTTCTCTAGTGACACGAGAAGCAGCATTTGAAGCCCAGACTCCAGGGCTTCCTTCCTCTCCCTGCTTCCCTTACTTTCATCCAAGTGCCCATGGAAGGCCCCACAGGGATCAAGGAATGGGGCAGAAGCCTGGGGCTCTGCTGCCTTACTGGGTGTCCACCATTCTGCTGGGCCGGGCTCCGACCAAGACCAGGTCATCTCCCAGGGATGGCCCAGGATGCTGGGGCAGGGTCGTGAATGAGGCCAGGCTCAGGGAGAGAGGGAGGGGAAGGCAGGTGCATGATGAAAGAAAGGGAGGTGGAGGAAGGGGAGGGAGAGATGAAGGGAGACACAGGAGAGGAGAGACAAAGGAGAGCTAGGAAGCAAAACAAAGGGAAGGGAGAGATGCTCTACCATGGTGCTGGGGGTCAGGAAGGAAGAGAGAAGAATAGGGCTCTTCTCCTGCATCCCTTTCCCTCACCTGGCCCTGGGGACCAAGGCAGGAATGGAAAACATGCAC
This sequence comes from Carlito syrichta, assembly GCF_000164805.1. Lineage (NCBI taxonomy): Eukaryota > Metazoa > Chordata > Mammalia > Primates > Tarsiidae > Carlito > Carlito syrichta. The sequence goes on from NW_007248885.1 coordinate 577, forward strand.
CTGTGGGCGAGGGTCCACTGGAGGCCAGCGGAGCCTTTGTCACCTGTATGAGCCCAGTCTGAGCTGGGCATGGGAAATGGATCGGCCAGGGGAGGAGACATTCCCCCAAAGCAGTGACAGCTCAGGCCCCAGCTCAGCACAGGGTTGAGTGTCTGGGGATCCCTCTTATGGCCTCCGCGTTCTCTCCTGGTGGTCCCTGCACACCTGTGTGTGTCTGTGCTGGTGCCCAGCCCGAGGAATAAAACCCGTCTTTGGCTACCCAAGGCTCCTCTGAAGGCCCAAGCAGGATGATGGGAAGGGTCGAGAGAGGGAGGGGCAGGGCCCTGAGAGGCCCGACTTTCTATCTCCTCAGACTCCTCTGCCATCTGCCTTTCTCTCCTGCCTCCAGATGCCCTCTGCTCACTGGTGATGGGCCCACCTCTGGGCCCTTGACTCAGGGAATCCAGGTTTCTCCCCAAAGATTGGGCCCTGGGAACGGATGGCATGACAGCAGCCAGCCGCCCGGGAACTCAGCCCTCAGCATGGGGCAGGAAAACCACCATGTCAGCCTGAGACAGATGGGGGAACCTTTGTGGAGCCAGGGAAGGAGGGCCACCCTCAAGACACGGGAGGGAAGTCCCATTTCAGCAGCGAGGCAGGAAAACTTGTCTGAGCATGAGGCCCTGGGCTGGAGGACCCTGCCGACTCCAGGGCACCGGCATCTGGCCCCAGCCTGTGCACCCCTGGTCCTGGTAAGGCGGGGGAGCCCTGCTTCCCGGACCACTTGCATGGAGGCCATGCTGGAGGAGGCCGGGTGCACAGGGGCAGGAAACACAACCCAGAGCAGGTGAAAGGGGGAGCAGGTCAGAGGAAGGAAAGGAGACCTATGAACACAGCTGAGGGACACTGAAAGGGGAGAGGGTGGGGGCCTGTGTTCCTCCTAGAGGACCCGGCTGCCTCCTCCTGCACAAGGGCACTGTCGTGGGGGAGGGCAGCTGAGGGTCCCAGGAGGCACAGGTGCCCAGGAAGGGTGACAGGGGTTACCACTGACCTTACATAGGTAGACTGGTCTGGGAAAGTGCTGCACAAGGGGTTCCCTTCTAGCCACAGCTCTTCGAGCTTCAGCCCTTTCACCTTGCCCAACTCCCAGGTTGACCTGAGCTGAGAAATAGGGGAGGAAACCGGAAAATAGGCCCAGGGAAAGTGACACACCCAGGACCCTGGACCCCAGCCACCCCCACCTGCACCCACAGGTACCTTTGCCTGCCTGTCATCACCCCTGTGATGTGTGCTACCTGCCACCCACCCCCACCCAAACATGATTGGCTCCCCTCTTCTCACCTCATTTTGGGAGAGGTTCAGGATCTTGACTTTAGGGGCCTTCTCGGCAATGCCAGACAGGCCATCCAGTCGGTACAGTTTGTTGTTGCACAAGTTCAAAGACAATAGCTTTGGGGGAAGCAGAGTTAGAGTGACAGCTACTATCTAGGGCCTCGGACACAAACTGCCCCCCACTCCACCCCTCCTACCCCTGTAACTAAACACCAGCACCGGGCCTCAGGCCTCACCTCAGGAAAATTCCTTTCAATGATCTGCAAGGTGGCAGCCATGTAGTCTCTTCGATTCAGGATTATATCAATATCATGGTTCACCAAGTCTTCAGGGAGCCAAGAGAAGGGAATCAGAGCCCGAATGGGATCCAGCTGGTCCAGCTCCAGCACCAGCCCCACCCCGAGTTGTCATCCACAAATCTTCCTCCCAGACAGACTCCTCTGCCTTCACCTGCCATCGAGCTGCCGCAGTCATACCTGGGTCAAAGCGGAGCCTCTGGAGGTCAAGAGTTTGCTGAGAGGCACTGTATCGTTTGCTCATGGTCAGCTGCAGAGACAGAGATGAAGAGGATGGCTCTGAGGCTCTGGCAGTGGTGGTGGTCTTCTAGAAACGCATGAGTGGAAGAAGAAGAAGAGGTGGGTCGGGGAAGTGGACATGCAACGTGTCTTCAGTGTGCATTACCTTTAGCTGCTCCATTTGTTCTGGCTTCAACTTATTCTGCACAGAGTAGGGCACAGTACAAGGACTGACAAAGATACATATCTGCAAGGAGGAGAGGCAGGGTAAGCACCAGAACCGCTAATCCCAAAGAAGACGAACCAGCCCCTGGTCTGCCCTCCTGCCCAGAGACTAGGTACAGGGAACACCCTAGGCACACACCTTGTGGTTCTCCTCATCACAAATCTTGCAGCTTACATCCTTCAATGCGTATGCAGTACTAGCATCCTGGACAAAGAACAGGGCTCGATGTTGGACGTAGTGGAACTGCAGGAGTGCAGGCAAGAGCGACAGTGTCAGAGGCCACTGGCCCCTGCTGAGCCAGGCCTCTCCCCCACCCCTGTGCCCATTCATCTGACTTCGCCATTCTCTCTTACATCGACCGGGGTGAAGGAGACTCTGCAATGGCTCTGGATGGAATTCACTAGCCATGCCTTGCCATGCTTTCTCGCATGAGGAATCTAAGGGTAAAAACAGAAAACTGGAGACACGAGAAACAACGTGGAGTTTCTCTCTGATGGAGGACAGACCCAGCCAGGCGTTCTTTTCAGGCCTTCCGCTTGGTCTTAACGTCGAAAGCAAAGACGGCTGACATGATTTCTTATTTTTCCGACAAATGTGGATTTCCCAAACCCCCTTTCTCTCCATTTCGAAGCCCTCTTCCAAATAATCAACTTAGGGTGTTTCATATAGTCTTCCTCCTAAAGGTTCCAGAAAATGCTACCTAATGTAGACCTTGCCAAGACACTCACTGTGACCTTGAACCAGCTCTCCGTGGTTCCATCTTGTGTGTTCTCCCCCATTTCTCTCTCTGAAAGTCTTCTATTTCTCCACACAGGAATACAGATTTGGTCTTCACTGTGCCCTTGCAGTCCCCTCGTGCTATGCCGGATGGTGTAAGGAGTGCTGTGGGGAAGGGCAGAGAAGCTGGGTGTACATTAATGCTGAGAAAGTCTTCTATACACCCTCCCCTCACTGACTCCGGGGATGCAGTTAGGATTGCTCAACCATTATTCCACTTCCAGCATTCTTCAGTTTTCCAATGAGACCAGAAAAAGAGGACCACACAGAGAGAAAGAGTTGCTCACTCACGGGGGCTGCCACATGCAGAGCAGGCCGCCTGGTCACTTACTGCCTTGCTCGGGGGTCCTTGTGGACATCCCTCATCTTCACGTTGCCATCATTCTCCTGACGATGTGAAGGCTCATACCCACCATGGTCATAACGAAGCCTCCTCTTGCCAAATCTACCCCGGAAACACCTCCTTCTCTGTCTTTCTTGAAGAGCGCTACCATAGTCACAGCATTCTGCAATTGGGAACAAAAATACAAGTTTGTAGACACATCAATGTACCATGTTGGGGCTAATGCCCTGCGCGCACGAGAAAAAAGTACTAACCGACCCCCAGGGGACCAATCACACAAACCCCAGAAAACAGACTCCTCTGTCCAGATATGAGAGCCTTAGCTCCCAAGGTCGAAAAATCAGGAGGGGAAATCGTGGAAGAGGAAGCAACTGTGTTGAACATATGATAATAATAATAAAAATAAAACAATGATGACGAAGCAGGATGTATAAAGAACAGAGGTGCGTGCACCCATAGCTTAGACTAGACGTCTGCGATACATTAGGAAGCTGTCCTAATCTTGCCTTCTCTCCGGCTTCTCTCATCTACCAAGTACGCCAATACCTGGGAGACAATGTCTCGCACACCCCCCAAATCTAATCAGTCACCAATCTGATTTGGTGAAGAGTCAGCAAGCTGCACTTCCTCTGCCAGTGTACTATAAGCTTTCATGGCAGATGGGGCTGACGTAAGAACGTCCTAAACTGTCCCCCTGCCTCCGGCCTTGCCCTCAACAACACTCAATTTGAAATACACAGAGTGAGCCTTTGCCCATCCTGAAATGATTTCAACCCAGCAGACAAGTCTTCCCAAACTCAGCTTTTCAATAACCCGTCTGTGAACAACAAGCTGAAAAGATAAGCACCAACTACGTTTTCCAAGTGTTTGGACAGTTTTCTGTTATCTGTTACTGATTTCTGGTTTGACTTATTATGGTCACAGAGCACACTCTATGTGATTTCAGTTCTTTTAAACTTGGTGAGGTCTGCTGGATGGCCCACAAGATACTCTACCTTTGTGAATGCTGCAAGACCCTTGCCAAAAAAGCATACCCTGCTGTAGTTGGGTATAGTGTTGTCTTCATGTCATTCAGATCCTGTTATTGTATTGATCTTCTATATCCTTGCTGAGTTTCTGTCTAGTAATTTTACCACCTGCTGAGAAGAGGGGGTCAGAGGTCACGACTGTAACTGTGGTCTTAGCTGGTGCTACGTTAAGCGTCATCAGGATTTGCTTCGTGTACTTTGAGATTCTGTTTGGTGCATATACACTTAAGACCATTATGTCTTCCTTGCAGACGGATTTTTCTATGCTATGCTCCTCTTCATCTCTCACTGATTTGTTGTTGTTGTTGTTGTTGTTCTGTCGAGCAGTTTAATGGATAATGCAGCCTCCGTTATGCTTTTAAAGTGTTTTGGTTATATTTCCTTCCGTATTCACTCTTCAGAGTGGCTTGGCTGTTCACTGACCCCTCTCTATCCCACTCCCTGAGAACATACCTAGTCAATTCACCACGTTGCAAGATTTGGAAGATTTGGGGGCATCTGCAGAAGTAAGACAGTCTCAGTTCTCTCTTTTATAGGAAGATTCACTATAGGTATTTTATTTTTACCACAGCCAGCTGAAACAATGTACCAGCAGACGGTAATCCTAGTGCTGTGGGGGACATGCGGGATTAAGGTAATTAGACCATTAGAAAGCAGTTTATCTTGGGCTCGAACATTTCAGGTTCTCTAGGATTTTGCGTTCTACATTTTGTACATCCATTACTCTACATTACTGATCTCACTTATGAGTAAAAGTATGTTTACTGCTAATTTCTTAGGTTGTACTGACTATGGCCAGGCCCCAGTTGACTCCTCTGGAGTTGAGGGGAGGGGTCATGGCTTCCACTTTGTGATCCACTGTCAGGACAGTCCTGCTACTTATGGGACTTTCACTGCGTGGCATTGGAAGTGAAATTAAATGCGGGTACAGCATCTGACCTAGACGTTCCGCATGCTTGGTCCCCTAAACTCGGCAGTGGCCTGGAGTGCTCTCTTTCTTTCACACTCTGTATCCAAGTGATCAGGATGGATACACGTTCTCTTGGTTGTCCCTTTAAACTACATCCAGAGTCTGGTTGCTTCTCACTCATCCTCTCCATCGCTACCACCCTGGGCAGGTCACCGACATCAACGCCTGGATTACATGGCCTTCCAACTCGTCCTCGTGCTTTCATAGTTACTCTCTTACCCAATTATTTTCAAAACAACAGGCAGAGTGTTTCTTTTACAGCATAAGGTTAATAGTGTCATGTCTCTGCTCAAAATCCTGGAACAGGGCTTTAAAACCCATCAAAATGTGAAAGAGCCACGAGTGTTAGAGATACTCCAACAACCACCAGCACGACATAAAAGATCCTTATTGGTGACATCTGGAGGACACCTGAAGACCAAATCATTTTCATGGAATTTCACAAATACAAGGGAAAAATCAAATATCAAAATGAAATTCAAGGGCGCAGGGTCAAAGCATGGAGTGCAAGAAGAGTCAGAGTCATTTCCAAGAACCGACATCGCTTCAGAAATAACGTCACTGAGGGGATAGCGTAGAAGGGAGACTGCTAACAGCTACAGCTACAGCCATAGGCACGGCCTTGTACACAGGAGAGTACACATGTGATCAAGAGCTATAGAGGGACCCGATGGACAGGGACACTGAAGGCAAAACACACACAGGCGCACATCTACTTTCTGAACTCCTGCATCTCAGCACAATCCTTGACTCGCAGGTATGCTGCCAGAATCAAAGGTGACCACAGGAGTATTATAGAGCAGCTGGTGCCACTCACCCAGACCGCCTGAGCTCCCGCTCTAATTCCACAATGTACGCTGGCTGATCCTCCCACACAGAGACAGAAGTGAGCGTCCTCTAAGACATCACTTGCATTCCTACTGGTATTCCCTGTGTCACTATGGAATTCTGCCTACATCACTGCCCTGCCACTGAGTATATAGCAACAGCATTCCCGCTAGGGTAGAGAAACAATGGGGGAAGAACAAAACCAACACTTGCCCAGTGGCAACCAACATTTGCTCAGTGTTGGGCAGACTCACTAGGTTTCTGTGGACCTCTTCACACACAAGAAATCCCACACAATCACTGTGTCCGCAGTCCCTTTTCCCATCATGAGTCTTAGGCTCACAGGTGCTAGGTACATTTTCCAGGTTTTCTCAGCCGAGTAAGTGGCAGGACAGGAACTGTGCCCTTACCTACCGGTCTGCCTCTACACCCTGAGTGCTCTTCCAGCAACTGCACTGGTTCTCCCTTAATGGTGGAATTTCAGGTCTCGTGAACAGATTTCTGTGAGCAGGCCAGGGAGTATGCTTTGTACTAGTGTCACTCCTGTTGGTGTGGAAATCAGGTGCCTTGGACCAGGTGGACATATCTGTCTTGGATCAGATGGAAAAATCTGGCTGGGTCACAGGCTGTGCTGTTTAGGAGTCACTTTGCACTGGCAGTGGCCGGCATAGAATAAGGGCCTAAGTAATATTTGTTAAAGAGTGCATGTGATGTAGGTTTGGGATCATCAACAAAACTACCTTTGGGAATACATCCACCTCAACCATTTCTACCTCAATTTTTTTAAATTCTACAATTCTGATGTATAACCTGCTTGCAACACCAGCACAAATTAATTTTTATTTTTGCAAAATTAATATTTTTTTTCATTATTGTATCCTTAGAAATAGAACTAAGTACCTCCCTGTAGATAAATGCTAAACCTGCAGGTTTGATGATCTCACAGTACCTTTTTAGGTACATTTTGAAGTTAATAACCTCACTAAAACAACATCAGAGGTACACATATACAGTGGAATATTACTCAGCAAGGAGATGTCAAGAATATGGATGGGACATGGAGGGTTTTGCAGACAACGGTGTGTGAAAGATTCAGTGGAGGGGAGGCTTAATTTCCTATTTCCAATCTTCGGTCAAAAAATGTATTTTTATCCAAGAAATGGTTGAGGTTTAAGTGGCAGATGACAAGAAGCAAGGCAAAATATTCATCACACCACAAGATTCAAGGGGAAATAATACAAGTCACCTTATAAAACTGTATCTTACAGGATGATTCCTCAGAAGAAAATATTGATGAAAAATTATGTTTTTGTGTTTCAATATAAACATAATGAAGATTAAAAACACGTGAGAATGCCAATCATGTATAGAAGAGGGTTGTTTTGATGCAGAATGGTTACATTTTCATACCTATACTTTACTGGTGTAAATGAACATTTATGGCTCGATCGGGGTTTTGTTGTGTGCCTGGGGAGAAGCACTTTTCTTATCGATCCTTTATACAGCACAATAGAAACAATTTGCTATTGATAATCAGACATGAGTATCTTCTGATTAATAAACTTCATCATTTTTTGACAATTCACCTAACCTCTCCTGTTCCTAGGTTCCTAAGATGTAAAAACCAGGATTTAGGGCTCACCACCACCTCAGTGAGTATGTAGGTCCTATACCACAGTCCCAAAGAATCCCTGCTAATCTGGTCTTTGTCCCTCAGTCCCATGCAAACCTTGATCTCCTTTCAGTTACAATACGTTAGATTTCTTGTTCTAGCATTTCATATAAATTCAGTCTTATGCCCTGTACTCTGTTGTGTCTGGCTTCTTTAACTTGGCATCATGTTTCTGAGGTCCATCCATGTTCTTGACATTTCTTTACTGATTATTATTCCATTGTATTTTTTTATTTTATGCTGTTGTTTTAGTGACGTTTCAGGAAGTGAAAATAGGTCCTTGCCTTCAATAAGTCATCTTCCTGGACAGTCTTCTATTCTTTTAACATGGGTAAAATTCCATGCCTGGTCACTCCCTTTTCCTTCTGGGAAAATATTATCTTAAGGTCTTTTTCAAACTTTTCCATTTTCCCCCATTATTTCAGTGCCAATTGTTGGATTTGTTGAGTTTATGCTGTCCCTTCCTTGCTGATCCCGGGTTGCAACTGTCTCCTGCAGAGTACACTTCACTCCTGAACCATCCTTGGACTCACAGACCCTTTGCTTTAATCGGTACCTTGCTCTAGCCTTGCCAGCATTTTAGTTTCATTCCAGACATAAATTGTGGCAGTCCCTGCTTTATCACTGTGTTTTCTCATTTTCTGTCTTTTTTTAAAAAGACATTGTTCTTGATTTCTTACATGGAGATTTTTGTTTCACATTTTCCAGCATAGATATGTATTATCATTGTAATGTTGCTGTTCCCAAACCACAATATAAAATTTTAGATGAGATAATGTAAAATAATTGCATTGCATTTTCATTATTAAATTTTCCAGGTAGTTCTCAACCATGACTACACATTAGAGCCACTTGGGGAGATTAAAACATATCACTAGCCCTAGGAAACACCCAGAACCATTAAGACAGATCTGGGGTCAGATCCAGGCCACCTCAGTTTTTAACTCTCCATGTGAGTTGCAGTATCAAAACAACTGCTTTCTATAGTGCAAGAAAACATATAGGAATATTTAAGAGTGTTGGAATGGTTGTCAAGTGAGCCTATTCATTGTATATTTCACAAAACATAATATTTGCTATAGTACATGGTATATTCACGATGAAGATGGTGTGGTCTATTTGTTACAATGATTTTGTGTTTATTAGTCTTACATCCAGCAAACTTGATAATCTCTATGTTTAATTTTAATTTTCTGTAGTTTCTCTTGAGTTTTACAGGAACATAAGCACATTGACAGCTTTATTTTCAGTATTATACATGTATTAATTTATGTCTGTATGCATGCAAGTATTACAGCTTACTGCACTAGATTCAGTATGGCACTGAACAGAATTTGTTATACCCATCATCTTTGACACTTTTTTAAATAAAAGGAGAACACTTCTTTTAATGAATTACTATTAAAGGTGCTGTTTGATGTGGTTTATTGTTTTGATACCTGTTGTGAGTCTAAAGAAATAACTTCTTATTCCAGATTTGCTGAGAACTACTGCTATTTATATGGTTCAGTTCTGGTGTGTTAAATTATTGAAGACCTATTTTACTGGAATTTTTTGTGATAATTGTCCTTTCCTTCTCCCTTTATTCAGCTAATTTGTTACATTATGAATTTCTTAAAATGTTAACTCCACCTTGCATGCTTAGTATGAAACACAACTTGGTTACCCTGTATTATCTATTTTACCCATTGTTGTTTTTAGTTTGCTATTAATTTATTTGTATTTGCATCTATGTAACTTAGATCAGCTAGTAATTTCACATTCATATATATTATTTTTCAAAAATAACTTTACTAATGGTAAGATTTTCTATTTCTTCATTTTGAAAAGTTATATTTTTTTCTGGAATTTGTCAACTTAATTGAAATCTTTCAAATCATCAGCATATCTTTTTCATAATATTACATTCTCTTTTCAATCTCTTGGTAATTGGAAGAGTGATACCATCTTCACACAAAAAGTGCCTTATGTGTAATTTCTCCCCAGTTTTCTCTACCTATGTGAGCAAAGTTTCATCATTATTCTCTGTTTCTGAAACACTGTCATCTAGCATTTTTGTTCAACTCTATCTCATCTGTTTTCAGTTTCAATAATGTCTACTCATGTTTATATTATTTTCCTTAACATATTGGAAATACATTATTATTTTTTACTAAATAAATGATCAATAAACAGTTTGCATTTATTATTTGGTTTTATTTTTATATCTTTTTTGGTCTTGAATACAACAGATATTGAAAGAGCCTATATACTTGTTCATTTGGAAAAGAGCTTCCGTTTATCAGTGTTGGTATCTAACCAATGCTATCATGTTTATTCAGTTCAACTTTTGGAATACCAGATGATTGAGAAAGAGGGAACTGCATTATTAGAGATAAGAATTACTACACACACACACACACACACACACACATACACACACACACACACATACACACACGTCTTTTAAAAGAATAGCTTACAATTTGGAAAGGAATCAAAAGGACATCAACTCTGAAATCATATCTGTATAGATTCAAATCCTGGTCCTGTCACTAAGATCAATGCAAGCCGGGCTCGGTGGCTCAGCCTGTAATCCCACGCCTTGGGAGGCTGAGGTGAGTGGATTGCCTGAGCCCGCGGGTTCGATACCCACCTGGGCAACTTGGTGAGACCTCATCTCCATAATAAATCAAAAAATTAGCCGGACGTGGTTGCGCGCGCCTGTAGTTCCGGCTACTTGGAAGGCTGAGGCGGAAGGATCGCAGGAGCCCAGCAGGTCAAGGCTATGGTGGCCAGGAGCAGCCACTGCACTCCAGTCTGGGTGACAGAGTGAGACTCCAACTCAAAAAAAAAAGACCAATGCAATGTTAAGCAAGTACTTAATCCCTCTGAGCTTCGATTCCTTCATGCAGTTGTCAATGCTGTTGCTTTATCAAGTGTTCCAATTATTCCATATTCCAGACACCTGGTAGAATTGGTCTTCCGAACTACCTTTGTTTGGACAGGGCTGTGAATGTGACTAGCTCTGGCCAATGAGTGTGAATGACATGGATTACTTTTGCCACCCTAGTATCAGAAGCATGCTTGTAAATTGGGTGTATCTCTGGAGAATGAAAATGTGAAAAGACTCAAGCATGAGAGACTGACTAATGGCATCAGATAATATGAATTAAAGAGCAATAAGTAATTAATGTATAGAACTGATTACAATTATGATAAACCCGCATTCTATTGTTCTTTTTAGAAGTATATACAACATTTTATTTTTAATGTACACATTTCACACACAGTGTTAGAAAGGTACATAATGAGATATTCCAGAAATATCTCAACTCCTGGACTAAAACTTATGTGAATAAAATCCAATGTTCATTTTATATGGATGTGCACATATGTATGTATGTCCTTTATTGAGAGACCTTAGAAGGAAACTTTGAAGTGGGAAGATATTTCTGTATTCTTGAATAGGAAGATGTATTTTTCTTAAAATGAGTTCTATGTTTATCAATTTTACATAAACCAAATAAAATAATCAAGGTTAAAAAAATTTTGATTTATATACTTTTTTTTTTACCATTGTGATGGCTTAAGAAAATTTTTATAGGAGTGAACAAAGACTTGCTTGCCCTTGTAGATATCAAAATGTGTTATTAATTTCCAGAAATTATTTACTGACACTTGAAAGGACAAATGATTGAAAAAGAATAGAAATCTAGAAACATCTCAAATTTTTTTCAACACCCATTCATGATTTTTATTTTATTTAGAGGTTATAATAGCTATTCTGGTTTGACATGAGTTATGACAGTTCATGTTATTAAAATTTTATTGTAGTTCACATTTGATGAAATTAGAAACACAATATGCAAATATTTATGTTATGCATATTTTAAGTAGTTTTGTTTATTTAATGTATTTCAGAGTTGTGAAGTACAAGTGAAGTTTTGCTATATAAGTAGGTTTTATGCAGGCTTCTAGCTGGTCCTCTCTCCCCTTGATAGAGGACCAGATACCTATTGTGTTGCCACGTGCTCCCCTTCTTCCTCCCTCCCCCCCAGCAGTACCCAGCATCTGCCAATTGCATCCTTGTGCTCATGTGACTAGTGTTCAGGGTCTGCTTATGAGTGAGGCCACGCGGTAGCCGGTTCTTTGTTTCTGGGATAGTTCACTTAGTATGATGTTCTCCAAGCACATCCAAGTTGCTGTGAAGGACATGATTTTGTTATTCTTTATGGATGCATAATATTCCACTGTGTGTTTGTATCACATTTTCTTTATCCAGTCCACTTCCAGTGGGCATCTGGGTTGGTTCCATGTTTTTGCTATTGTGAGTAAGACAGCAATAAATATGCATGTGCAAGTGTATTTTTGGCTGAGCGATTTATATTCCTCTGATTATATTCCCAGGAGAGGGATTATTAGATTGTACAGAAGGTCAATGTTTAGCTCTTTGAGAAAATGTCACACTGCTTTCTATAGAGTTTGAGCTCACATTCCCACCAACAGTGTAGAAACATTCCTTTTCCCTGCATCCATGTCAGCACCTGTTGATTCTGGTTTATTAATGATAGCCAACCTTACTAGTGTTAAGTGGTATCTTTACTGTAGTTTTGATTTGCATTTCTCTAATGATTAGTGAGGCTGCGCATTTTTTCAAGTTTTTGTTGTCTGCTTGTATGTCACCATTTAAGAAATGTCTGTTCATGTTCTTTGCCTACTTTTTTTTTGCTTTTTTTCACAGCATTTATTTTTCTATGAAATTGCTTTGTAGCAATAATTTCTAAAATTTTTCCCCAGGTGACTACATGAAAGGTTTTTTTGATCTTTTTTTCATTCTTGAATAAAGAGAACAAGGTTTAAACTAAGGCAGTGCCAGTAAGGGAAGAAAGGAGACAAGGAATTTGGGGAATATTAGGAAACTAGAATTAGGAACTGGAGGAGGGATTGAGGTGTCATTGTCTTCATTTTTCCCTGCTTCTTCTCTTTGCCTACTTTTTAATGGGGTTGTTTGGATTTTTTTCCTCTCAGTTTATTTGAGTTCCTTGTAAATCCTGAATGTCAGGCCTTTGTCAGATGCATAGCTTGCAAATATTTTTCCCATTCCATGGGTTGTCTCTTTACTCTCCTGATGCTTTACTCTCTTGTGCAAAAGCTTTTCAGTTTGATAAGATCCCATCTACCTATCTTAGCTTTTCAGAAGCACCCAAATATATGTAAGAATTTAGAGCTTGATTGTGGTGACTTTTCATATTAGTAGGAAAAGGTGAATTACTTATAAAGGAAATGCCTGTTCAAAAGCTTGGAGAAAAATAACTAGACTTTTATGTCACTAAAATAAGTTCCTGGTGGAATATACATGAAAAATTGTAAATTTATAAAGTGAGAAAAGCACCTGGTGAAAACACAAATGCCTATTTATATGGATACATTTTATGTTGACAAAAGCTTTCTTAAGAATAACCTCAAAGGCAGGCATTCTGAAGGCTGATTTAGCAAAATAAAAATTAAAACCTCCCATACATCAGAAAAATTAACAAAATAAAAAACATCCTTGCAAAATATTTACATCTAATAATATGTGTGTATTATTAGATGATATTGTTCTTAACAAGCATAGGCAGAAGATTTTAAAGTGTTAAAAATTTTAGTTTAAACAGGGTTTCCCCCAAATATTTTTCTTGAAGAACACTAGTACCTCAAATGCTCTGTGTAAAATGTTCCATTCTCATAAAGGTTGGGGAAACTATCCATCATTTTGAGATTCATGTTGTATACTAGCATATTATCTAAAGCATTGCTACAATATGAACATTTATTACCTTCATTTCTGTGTGTGTCACACTTCTTTACTGTAGAGCACATTATTGCAGTTGATTTCTCTTGACCCTAGTGTTTTACAGAACAATCTTAGAAATGCTGAACTGAAAGAAAAATAAAATAGAGCATTTCAGCTGCGTATAAAATATCATGAGTAACAATACACGATCTGTCAAGCAAAATTTAAAACCCCAGAGATGTAAACTCAATTCTGTTATTTGCTCAACTTTATTCATCTGATCCCATTTTCATGATGTACCAAATGTTCACCTATTATTTTACTTGGTATTTTTTTCTGAAATCCACTATAGTTTTCCACATGAAGCAAATGAGATGGTTTTCAAAAAAGACTCTAAGAAGCAATAATAAGTAAATCAAGGAAGAAAATCAGGAATGAATAATATCAGGCTGTACTACTTTAAGCCATTTAGCTATCCAAAGCACAAAAAAATTGTCGCCCCACTCCAAAATGTACTCTGTAAAACTGATAATCTTCAAATTTAGTGCAATAAATACATTCTGAGTCTTCACATCATGACTAATTTGATACTTTCATTGAAATACCAATTTTTAATTGCGGCTTTCCTTCTCCCCATGCACCCTGTCCTCCTTCCCTCCTTTGCTACTTCCCTGAGCACATGTTTAGAATGTTTACTGGAAAAATATATCACGAAATCAAAGAGAAGAAACAAATAAGAGACAGAAATTAAGATTGGATTTGGAATCTCCAAACAAACTGGCATCTAGGAAACCTCTGGTGTCGTTATTAACATGGTTAGAGGAAGACTTCACTTTGTACAAACAGTGAATTAGGCAGGGTGACAGACAAGAATAGTGCTTTGGTGTGGGGACAGGGGAGGGAGGGGATAACTTCCTATCTGATTTCCACTGTCTTGCCTCTGAAGGATGACTTACAAATTCAGGAATCGCTGCTGTCCCCTTACTTCACCCAACCTCAACCCCCATAGCCCTGCATTCCTCTCCCACATTTTCTCCTCCTCCACTTCACTCTTTACCAACAACAGCTTCTGTGAGTCCAGGATCAAGACAGAACACCACACACACACACACACACACACACACACACACACACACACACACACACACACACCCCTACCTCACGCATGCTTTTCACATTCGGAAAGTCCTCCTCCCCTTACCTCTGCCCAACTCCCATCTTGGGCGTGATGCTATTTGGAGTCTACTGGTCCCGCCCCTTGCAGCCCAATTCACTGAGTAAACATCTAGTACCAGCTAGTGCCCCTCTTACAGAACACCATCCTCCCGCAGCGGAATTAAAAGTTGTTGGATAGGTTGGGATACGAGCCAGAGTCCAAACACAGTTTGGCCTGAGCCGGCAGCGGCTCACCGTTCTAAAGGTTTTCTACACCTGTGAGTCTACCTCCTCAGAAGGTCACCTTCAGGAGACTTTCCTTACACTTAAAATGGCGGGTCCTCGTACCTGACCACAGGAGGACTCACAAAACCTCCAGAACATCCTGACTGACAGCGTTCACTAACGCTCAACCTTCACGTGACTGAGAGGGCGGAAAGTGATCATAGCATGGCACATGACCATCGGAGCACCTGCCATTGGTTAGCAGTGCTCACGTGACTACAGAGGCCTCACCTGCCACGTGAATGGTAGGAGCGACATGGCTGATGACAGGGATCTGCAGAATTCAGAAACCACAATCTTTATGTGACAGAGCAGCCTGGCACTATGCCAGCGTTGGATGGGTAGGAAGGGTGTACACGATTATAGCATCCACGTGACACTAAACAGTAGGCCTATGACTTGGACAGCTGAGACTTCCACACACTGGTGGCCAGCAATGTCCACATGATGGAAGAATCCACTGAGCCGCAGGGTTCAGGAGTCCATCATACCCTAGTGAATGGAAGGATTGAACACAACACATGACCACAAGGCAACATGACCAGGGACATCGCATTACTTAAGGGTTTAAGAGCACTTGGTGCTGACATGACCAGTAAGGCTCTACATGTAGGGTTCATAATTGCCGTGTCCCCATGATGGTAGCATCCACATGACCTGCAGCCACAGAAACTCGCAAGGCTCAAGTGTCCAGAGGGGCTGGGTCAACTTGGGTCAGTTTCCTGATAGTAGGGTCCAGGGACAATAGGGTTCTCCTGATCTGTATGTTTCAGGAAACCATTCTGTTTACAAGACCTACCTAGAGCTCTGAGTTTGCCTGCATTACTGGGCTCCTCAGTGAAGGTGGTGCCTCCAGATTACTTTCCACAGCACACACGCTTGTGCTTTAGCTACCCCCACTTCTTTTAGTGTGTTAAGTTTGTGTCGTTTTTTGTTCTATTAGCATATGAAATTTAATACATAAAATTAATGCTTATCAATGAAATAGGTCCTGTCTCAATTCAGAATCAGTGCCATCTAGGGATTGCTTCAGTAGCTTAAGAAGTGGGTACAGATAAATGATGTTAATTTAATTTTATGTGGGTCTAAAGGAAATTAAAGCAAGTTTGATAAGTGAGTTTTAGTTGTTAATTTGAGAAAAATTATGTCTAGTTATTACTGTGTGCCAGGCTCTCCAAACTGTTAACTCATTTAATAGTGACAGCTTTAGAGAGTAGATATTCCAATCTTTGTAGATAAGGAAGTTGAAGCACTAAGGTGTTATGTCACTAGCATACAAGGTCAAAGAACTTGGAGGTGGCAAGCCAGAATTTGTCCCCAGGTAGTCTGGCTCCAAACTTTGTCTTGTGATCACCCACCAGACTTCTCAAATAAAGCTAATGATAATTTAGCCTTACTAATTCAGGTTAACTGGAAAGACAGCCTCAAGAGGTTACTTAAAAAATTAAGATTAAAAAAAACATTAAGATCATGGAGGACCTCTTTGAAATACAACTTAAATATGTTCAAATACCCATCAGTAATTAGAACCAATCAAAGTTGAATCTAAATAAGGACTTCAGATTCATTTTAATGTATAAATATAAACATCATGAATATATTTAAAGTTTTAATATAAAAGTAGCATACAGTGTTACACATTAGTTGAAAACATTTCACTCCTTTAAGATAAGCACTATAAAGAGAAATATTACAGAGCTTAAACATCACACCTAGCTTTCATCTAAATTATAAAAATATGCACATGTGAAATTAATTAGATTTTTCTCTATTTTTATACTGTCTGTGCCTTCCTACAAATGACAGAGAAAGGGGAAAGATAATATACAATGCAACTTTTTAAATAATTATCATTTCATGAACGAATTTTCTACTGATTTTTATGGGAAACTGTAGTTTTGTTTGTGTTCAACTAAATTTGAGATTTGGCTTTAAAAATGTCAAGATACCAGGAGAAACAGTTTGTGCTGACCAAGCTTTAAAAAATCACAGGGGAGAAATGATATCCGTCTGAAGAAGTTTTTAATGCAAACAAAGGTGCCTGATTCTGGGGAGAAAAACAAAAAGCCACAAAGCACATTCGTTAGTAAGGAAGAGAACTGAGCAACAAGATATAAGGCAGGAAGGGATAATTCTTCTATTTTATGTAAATGCAGTCAGATAGATGATCAAGACTGCCCATATTTATAAAGCTGCTAATATCCAACTCTTGAAGAAAAAAAATAAACTCCAACTGTCAGTCTTTTGGTTCTGCAACAGGAAGGCCTGAACAACAAGAACACTTTTTGTGGATTAGTTTTATTGATGCATTGTCCCTGAAGTCAGGAAGTGGCTTGCCACTAAGGAACTGCCTTTTAAAGTTCTTTTGACATTGGACAATGCCTCTAGTCCCCCAGAATCCAATGAGTTCAACATCAAAGGTTTCGAAGTGATCTTTCATCCAAACACAAAATTTCTAAGTTAGCCTTTAGACTAGGGGGTACTAAGGACTCTTAAGGATCATTACACATAGTACTCTATGGAAAGTTTGTCAATACTATGAAAGAGAACCTTGCTAGAACATCATGAAAGTCTCGAAGGATTACACCACTGAGGATACAATTGTCGTTATAGGAAAAAAAAAAAAAAAGCTGTGAAAGGCATCAAGCCCCAAACAATTTATTCCTTCTGGAGAAAGCAGTCCAGATGTTGTGCATGACTTTACATAATTTACAATAAAGCCAATCAATAAAATCGTGAAAGAGATTGTGGATATGGTAAAAAATGGTAGGAGTAAAGAGTTTCAAGACATGAATCTTGGAGAAATTCAAAAGTGAATAGACTCCATACCAAAGGAATTAACACATGACTTGATAGAGGTGAACGCTTCTGAACCAATGCCAGACCATGAGGAAGATGTAGAAGAAGCAATGCCAGGAGAAAAATTGCCATTAGACAGTCTAGCAGAAAGGTTCTGATTATTCAAGACTACTTCTTTTACAACATAAACCCTTCTATGATATAGGCATTGAACCTAAAGCAAACAGGAAGAAAGATTCGTACCATAAAGAAACATTTTTAGAGAAATTAAAAAGCAAAAAGTCAGGTAGACATTACAGTGTTTATGTGTAATGTTATACCAAGTGTGCCTCCCTCTCCTGCCTCCCCTTCTATCTCCTCTACTTCTTCCTCATCTGCCACGCATAAGACAGCAAGTACAGCCGAGCTCGGTGGCTTAGCCTGTAATCCTGCGCCTTTGGGAGGCTGAGGTGAGTGGATTGCCTGAGCCCGCGGGTTCGTGGCCCACCTGGGCAGCGAGACCTCATCTCTACAATAAATCAAAAAAACAGCCGGGCGTGGTAGTGCATGCCTGTAATTCCAGCTACTCAGAAGGCTGAGGCGGATGGATCACCGGAGCCCAGCAGGTCGAGGCTGCGGTGGCCGGGAGCAGCCACTGCACTCCAGTCTGGGCAAAAGAGTGAGACTCCAACTCAAAAATAATAATAAAAAAAAGACAGCAAGAACAACCTCCCCTATTGCTTTTTGTCTTTATTAGCCTACTCAATGTACAGATGATGAGGATGCAGACCAGAGCACAATTAAACAAAATAAAGACAAAAAATAAATGAATAAAACAGTTGTAAAATGAGGAGGGAATCAGAAGTTGTAAGACAAGGACATCAGATCAAGGGGAAAAAATGAAAACTGGAAAACAGAGATAAAGGATAAGTTCTTAGAAGGTCACAAATATGAAAGACTAAGCCCATAAGAAACAAACCACAGGACTGCGGAATTGAAAGCACTAAATATTGTCCAAGGCAGAGATCGGAGGATGTGTATAATTGCTGGAGGATTCAAGGAAAGCATCTTTAAAAGAGCAATTAACCTTATACTCTCTACCACCCTGAACAGCCAAAATTTCCACCTCAGGCTCCACAGCAACATCAGTTTTTTTCATATCCTCATTCTATGCTATTGATTCTTGTACCAGATACTGCATGTCCTCCTACAACAGCTGTTCGTCTATTCTGTTCTCATTATGGTTGTGAAAAGTCGGTTAAATATTCATTTTAAAAATGAACTTGCCAAAATAAGACCGAACCAACTTAGACCTTTTCTTCTCAGGACTGGTGGGCAACTGTTCAATCACAGAGAAACAAGAACACAGTAGGAGTAGAAAACACAAAGCACCTGCCAAAACCCACCCAATTTTTTAGCACCCCCTCCACAAAGAAGACTAGAAAACCTATTTCATACAGACCTGTGGTGAGTTTGAATTTTGTCTCTTTTCTTCAGAATTGTTCTATGACTCTGAAGGTAAAGTCCATATTTAAGCACGTAATTTTTGCTAAATTAACTTGCAACAACTGCAGCCAATTTATTGAAGCTAATACTATCAGGGAACTTAGGACCCCTTTGCCTTTGCCCCAATTTTAAGAGCAGATGCTGAATTCCATTCCAATCTCACAATGAAAGATTAATCATAAAAATATTAAATATACTTTTTATGGACATCTTTAGAGGGACAAAGAGGAGCTTCCCTGGCACGTTGCACAGCAAATCCTCATCTAACTTCCATCATTAGATGATTGCTTTCCTTTCCTGAAAAATAGTTTTAAATTTCACACCTCCACTCAATCAACCTGCATAATAGGTTCTTCTATTTTCTAGGTACTCCTCTAAATGCTGAGAATATAGCATTGACAAGGTAGATAACGTTGGCCAGGGGTTCATCACTCATTTATTCTTTCAAAAATCCAGTTTTTTGTTTTGTTTTTTCATTCAGAAAAGCTGGAGAGGAATCCTGAGGTAACCTCTGGGAAGAAGTCTCTGAAATTGAATTTAGTAAACTGGATGTTTACTATGGAGTTCAATTGAGATCAACACCTGCAGATGGAGGGAGAGTGGAATTTGCCAAGGAAAGAGTCAATCTATGAAGTAGACCTTGCAACAGCTTTCACCAACCTTATGTGGAGTTTTGGAGTTAAGATTCCACCAGATTTGTCAAACTCTGGTTCTAAATGGCTAGCCCTGTATACCATACTTCCATTAGTCACTGGATGAGGAACATCATAGGAAGGACATGACCTTCTGAACCCTGAAAACACAACAGCTATAGGCTATCTACTGATATCAAAACCAGCAAGTTGAGCAATGGGTCCTTCCATGTCTCCACATATACCCAAGGAACAGCTTCTCTAGCACCCAGTGGGTCTGGATTACTGGGGAAAACCTAGAGGAAGAGAGTTAGTAGCCTATACCACTGCAGCTAGTCATGTGTCCACAATTAGTATTTACTTCCCATGTCCACTATACACTCTACATTATCCTTACCGTTAGCTACTATGTTTTATGACATACAGGTAATCTTGAGAACTCACAGGTGTTATCTAGACTTTCATCCCCAGTCACTTTACCCTTTCCTAGCCTAGGTTGCTCCTTTTGTTTTTGTTTCTGTTTTTTTTTTCCCTGACAACTTTGGGCGGGGATGTACCAAGAAGTACCCAGTAGATCACTTGAGAGCTGAACATATTTATCTCTGACTTCAATGGGTAAAAGCATCTCTATGTCCTATGATGCTCACAGTCAATTTATCCTGTTTGGATGATGACTCTCCTTTCTTCTGGATGATTAACGGGCACAAAGAAAGCAAAGTCCATGGGTAGCACTTATAGCTTATAATTCAATGGTACTCTTATGGCGTCCCTATCGAAAATGTTCCTCCTTTGGGAACCAGGACTCCAAACTTTGCAGAGCCCAGAGCTTGAAGAATCATAATTTCTTCAAGTAGGTCAGTTGGATTGATGGCAATTGGGGCCAGTCCTGATTACATCCTTCATTTCCCAGACCCATGTATTATTTTTTTTTGAGAACACAGAACTATCCAAAATCTTATACCATGGTGTCAACTGTGTCCTAGAGGATGACTCCCAATACTATGGAAATATTTCCCCACATAGGACTTCAGCTGAGCCTTCATCAATCTGTTCTACTGCTCCACTAGGCAGGCAGCTTCTGGGTGGTGCACTATGTCATATAACCAGTGGATTCCAGTTTCATGAGTCATTTTCACATATCCTTGCCTTAAAGTGAACCTCCTTTTCTGATAGGACGTTTTCTGAGAATTTTGTGACAGTGAATCAAACACTCAGTAAACTCTTGAATGGAGACAAACAATTAGCTGGAGTATATGTGTATACCTCTCAAAAGAATCACTGACGTTTTCAAAGAGTGAAGAGACACAGTCTATTCAACTTGCCCCATATTTGGGGTTCGACATTGGTTTCTGTTGCTGGAAGGTTGGACATTCAACAGTAGGATAGCTGTATTCACCTAGGCTAAGTCAAGTCTCCTTAGGCCCAGTCACAATCTCCATCTCTCTCACCGTGGCCACTTTGTACATGTTCTCATTTGTACAGATAAGTGTAGATATTTAAAAGGTTATATGCTCGCAGACTTTTTCACAGCTTCCCTCTTCCATACACCAATTGTCTGGACTTCCTCCAATGCCTGGATGAATCCATGTTCCTGATAACCTACAGGTCACATTTGGCAGTCTTCCATCTTATCCTGCCTGCGACAGCCCTATGATTCATGGCTTACACGCTGTTTCTGAGTACAGAATCTTTCTGAGTCTCTCAAATCTTATTGTGAATTCCTCAAAAGATTAATGTACTGATTAATATATAACCTACTGACACTGCAAAGAACATAGATTTGTTTCTAAAACATTAAGTTTTGCTGATTATTTTTCATGTAAAACATTTTCACCTGTATGTTCTTATCTGTAACCAATTATTGCAAATTCTGTCTTGCACCCTCCAATGAAAAAAGACAACTCCCATATAAGGAGTTGCCCTCCCATCTCCTAAACTTTCCCATTAAAGCCTTCCAACTTGGAGCAGACTCTAAAATACTCCCAACTTCATTGGGGTGTTTTCTTGGGTTGATCCTCAAATTTGGCTTCCAATAAACCTTAATCGAATCATTTGTACCTCAACACCCTTAATTTTGGTCCACACTCCCAACAAAATTATCTTTTTCTCTGGATTAAAAAAAAAAGTTGCAGCTGGGCTCGGTGGCTCAGCCTGTAATCCCGCGCCTTTGGGAGGCTGAGGTGAGTGGATTGCCTGAGCCCGCAGGTTCGAGACCCGCCTGGGCAGCGAGACCTCATCTCTACAGTAAATCAAAAAATCAGCCGGGCATGGTAGCACATGCCTGTAATTCTGGCTACTCGGAAGGCTGAGGTGGAAGGATCACTGCAGCCCGGCAGGTCAAGGCGGCGGTGGCTGGGAGCAGCCACTGCACTCCAGTCTGGGGGACAGAGTGAGACTCCAACTCAAAAAAAAAAAAAAAAAAAAGTCGCATTTTTCCTGATGGGGCTTGCTTCCATAAAGTGGTATAAAATATTGTAAAGAAAGGAAATATCTTTCTAGTTAGATTAAAAAATAATTAGAGGCATTGAGAAGATGCTGCATACTGGTTTCACCAATTTTTCACTTGTCCTGGACTTCTGTCCTCTAATTTCGTGATAGGTGTGATAGGCAGCAAATCTGAAAAATTATTCTGTATGCACACGTTCATGAATCCTTGCTTTCTACACATACCAGAAACTTCTCTCTTGAAAATGTATGTGCATTCTATTACTTGTGTTCCAAAGACAATTTCAAATATTGTAAGCCAACGCGGTGACTCATTGTGGACATTCCAGATTGGTAAGATATCTTGAGACAAGCAAGTTATGTAGTTCCCTGACCTGACCTTTCTTTTGTCCTTCTGTATTGATGACAAGTCCCCAACCCCAAATGTGAATCAGGTATTTCCCAATGGACACATTTTATTCAAGCCACAATCCCCTAGAATGATGACAATTATTGAAACTTGTCCTTTACTGATTATATCTTTCTCTAACTGTTTACTGGGCATACATTTATTTCTCTCTGACAACATGATGAGCTTTATGGAGAAAATGACAAGGATGTTAAAAACCTTTATGTCAACATTATAGATGTTGATTGTTGTGGATATATGTATGGATGCATTTACCCCAATTTATTAAATTGAACACCTAAAATGAATGTCATTTATTAAACATAAATTACATCTCAGTAGAGTTGATTTTTTTGATTTGCATATTTATTTTCTTTCTTGTTTCATTATATATATATATATATATATATATATATATTTTTTTTTTTTTTTTTAAAGCGTGGGGCAGCCGGGCTCAGTGGCTCAGCCTGCAATCCTGCGCCTTTGGGAGGCTGAGGTGAGTGAATTGCCTGAGCCCACGGGTTCGAGGCCTGCCTGGGCAACAAGACCTCATCTCTACAATAAATCAAAAAATCAGCCGGGTGTGGTAGCGCATGCCTGTAATTCCGGCTACTTGGAAGGCTGAGGCGGAAGGATCACCGGAGCCCAGCAGGTCGAGGCTGCGGTGGCCGGGAGCGGCCACTGCACTCCAGTCTGGGCGACAAGAGTGAGACTCCCACTCAAAAAAAAAAAAAAAAGCATGGGGTACAATCCAGGATTAAGTACAAAAGCGATCATCATATAGGTAAAGTTTGGGCCATGCCTACCTGGAATGGAGTTCTCCTACTGCGACTGATGTCAAGGCTCCACCTGCATTTGTCCCTCTCAGTCATGCCCTAGCTGTGTGGGACTGATGTTTAGAGGATTGCTGCAGAGGAGGGGGTTTGGGTCAGCCCTAGGCTCACCACTGATCTCGTTGGAGTTCTTCCTCATCCTTTTCTGGTCACACCCTTTGTCCCACAGCTGGATCAGTGTAGGGGGTGGGGTACCTGGGACTCAGCACTCATCAAGTCCTTCTGATGTTTGTGCTTTCAGGATATTCCCTCTGGGTCATGATCAACCCCTGAGTAGTTGATCTGCCAGTCACAGAAATCGGGTCTGTTACTCTTAGTGAGCTAGTCAGGGCACTTACCTGCCCCGTTTTCAAGATGGTGGTGGGGTGCCTCCCCTATCCACTTTTGTGGGACTGTACCTCCTGTACCTCTGGACCCCCTCTGCAACCCCTACTGCCAGTGACTGGCCAGGCGCTGAAGTGGCGATGCAAAGCCTGGAGCCAGCAGTCTCTCCTGCTGCAGTGGTGAGGCAGAGCCTGGGGTGGTAGTCTCTCCCCACTGCCTCTTCACAGGAAAACTTTTGTCTGTTAAAAAAAATGGTGCTCAGTGTCTGTGACCTTGGAATAGCCAAGGATCAAGCAGAGAAGCTGCAGCACCAGCTGTTGCACCAGAAGGACCCTAACCACTTGCTCACAAGTCCCCACTTAGTCAGTCTTTCTCTGTATTTTCTTCCCAGGAAGGGTTTTGTTGATAAAATAAAATAATGGTATTTGGTTTCTGCAACCCAGGAATCACTAGGGTCCAAATCGAGCAGCTGCGGTACTAGCTGCTGAACCAGGAGAGAAACCTAGTGTTTCTTTCAGACTTTTTTTTTGCTCAGTTAAATGACTTTCTTAAAAAAGGATCATAGATATGATTTCTCTTTTGTGTGTTGTACATGGAGTATCCAAATTATCTATGCATCCATAGAGACTAATGTCTTTTCAAACATTTTCCTCCGAGTTATCAAGTTTAAAAGTTTCTTTTTCTTTTAAGCATATTTTTGTTCAATTTTTTTATTTTAAAGATGTGGGGTACAAGTCAGGATTAGTTATATAAGTGCTTTACATAAAGGTGAAGTTTGGGTTTCCCATTGGATGTCACTTCACATGAATTAAGAGTGGGTACTCTTATTGATGTTATGTGTCACCCACTCCCCATCGGCAGTGTCCAGCTACTGCCAATCCTTTTATTGTAGTATTATGCTAGATGTTCAGGGTCTACTTATGAGTGAGAACATGTGGTGCCCAGTTCTTTGTTTCTGTGATAGATCACTGAGTATGATAGATGCTAAATCCATCCATCCAAGTTGCTGTGAAGTTCATAATTTTATCCTTCTTTATGGGTGCATAGTAATCCATCATGTATATGTACAACATTTTTTAATCCAGTCCAGTTTTGATGGGAAGCACTGTTGGTTCCATGTTTGTGCTGCAATAGGCATGCATGCACAGGCATCTTTTTTGTAGAATGATTTGAGTTCCTCTGGTTATATTATCAGAAGGGAGATTGCTGGGTCGTATGTAGGGTCAATTTCTAATTTCTTTAGAAATCACCACGCTAGCCGGGCTCGGTGGCTCAGCCTGTAATCCTGTGCCTTTGGGAGGCTAAGGTGAGTGGATTGCCTGAGCCCGCAGGTTCGAGACCCGCCTGGGTAACTTGGCGAGACCTCATCTCTAAAATAAATCAAAAATCAGCCAGGCGTGGTAGTGCATGCCTGTAGTTCCAGCTACTTGGAAGGCTGAGGCAGAAGGATCGCTGGAACCCAGCAGGTTGAGGCTGCGGTGGCCGGGAGTGGCCACTGCACTCCAGTCTGGGCAACAGAGTGAGACTCCAACTCAAAATAAATAAATAAATAAATAAGAAAAAAAGAAAAATAAATCAAAAAAAGAAATCACCATACTGTTTCCCATAAAGTCTGAACTAGTTTGCACTCCCACCAACAGGATAGAAGTTTTCCCTTTTTGCTACATCCTTGCCAGTATCTGTCGTATTTTGTTTTATTAATGATGGCCATTCTTACTGGAGTTAGATGGTATCTCGATGTGGCTTTAATTTGCATTTCTCTGATGATTAGTGAAGCTGAACTATTTTTATGTGTCTGTTGGCCACTCATATGCCTTCTTTTGAGTCTATTCATGTCTTTTGCCCACTTTTTAATGGGATTGTTTGTTTTTTTCCTTTTTGTGCATTTGAGTTCCTTGTAGATCGTGGATGTTAGGTCATTGTCAGATATACAGTTGGCAAATATTTTTCCCCATTCCCTGGGCTGTCTTCCCAATCTCTTGATGGTTTATTTTGCTTTTCAGAAGTTTGTCAGTGTGATGAGTTCCCAGTCATCTATCTTATCTCTTAAGGCATGGGCACTTGGGGATTTGATCAGGAATTGGTTACCAGTTCCAATTTCCTCAAGGGTATCTCCTGTATTTTCTAAGATTTTTATTGTTTGAGGTTTTGCATCTAAGTCTTTGATCCATTTAGAGGTGACTGTTGTGTATGGTGATTAGGTAGGAGTCCTGTTTCAAGCTGCATGTGGTCAGTCAGTTTTTCCAGCACCATTTACTGAAGAGGTTCTCCTCTCCTCACTGGTTGTTGATGGAGGCTTTGTTGAAGATGAGTTGGTTGAGAAATTGAGGTTTTGTTTCTGGAATATCTATCTTGTTCCATTGTTCTTTATATATGCCTGTTCTTGTACCACAATACCAGACTTTTAATTATTGTAGTCTTATAATAAACTTTAAAGTCTGTGAGTGTGATACTTTCTGGGTTTTTTTGTTTGTTTTGCTTAGGATTGTTTTGGCTATTCATGGTTGTTTTTGTTTCTATATGAATTTCTTTCTTGTCATTTCCAGGTCTGAGAAGAATGATGATGGTCATTTACTGGGTAATGCGTTAAATCTGTAGATTGCCTTGGGTAGGATGTACATCTTAACGGTGCTGATTCTTTCAATCCATGAGCATGGAATATTTTTCCATTTGTTTGTGTCTTCTTTGGTTTCTTAGAGCAGTGTTTTGTAGTTTTCATCGTAAATGTCTTTCACATCTCTGGTTAGGAAGATGCCGAAGTATTTCATTGTGTGTGTGTGCGTGTATGTGTGTGTGTGTGTGTGTGTGTGTGTGTGTGTGTGTGTGAGTGTCTAATGTGAGTGGGACTACACATTTTATTTGGTTTTCTTTCTATCTGTTTTTGGTGTATGAAAATGCTAGTATTGAACTTCCGGACAAGATGGTAACAGAACAAGTCAGACTGAGAGTCTCTGCAAAAGTGAGTGTCCATAAAGACTCTCTGCATGAGTGGGTGTGTGCCAGTGGGTGACTGAAAGTCCATCTGAGAGGAGACTCAGGTTCATGCACCCAAAGTTTTCCTCCAGAGGTGACTGCAACTCCCCACCACCCTGAGATTGGAGACCTGGCATGGAGAATCGTTTGCTATTCTCTGGGCTCTCTTGAGAGAAGGAAGCTGAGAACAGCTGCCCCTCAGCACTGGCATGTGACCCACGCCATCTCCTGCAGCAGTAGACCTGGAACAAGAAAGCAGATAGTGTAAATCTGGAATAAAGCTCCAATACCAGTGACAGGATGCCGATGGGTGCCATATTCTCAATCCCAGACTGGGCAAAGACTTACATATGCCCAACCAGCTCTGCCCTGCCTCTATCTTGGGACCCACAGGAGATTATCTCATCAGACTCAGAGAGACAGACACCCTTCCCCCATGCTGGAACAGGCACAGGCATGTCAGATCTGAGTGGGAGACTTGACAGCAGCAGCACTGAGTAGGTTGAGTCCAGATCTGATCCATCCTCCTCCCTCAGTAGTCTACGGGGCATCTGACCCACACTGAGAGCAAACCTACCAGCTTGCAGTAAAAGCAGAGGGCAGGGCCTGGAGACCACAGCTGCTCCCTAAGGCAGAGGCCTGAAAGGAACCTGGACTCACAAAAACAACCAGAGAATGACTTGTTGTTTTCTGGTTTGTTTTTTTATTTTAGTTTTAGCTTTTCTTCTTTCTTTCTTTTTATTCTCTTTTTTCGGCTTTTGTTTACATTTTTGTACTTGCTTTGTTTCTGTTATTTAAATTGTTTTCTTTTTTTAGATTTTCTGTTTATGTATGGGTATTTTTGAGGGAGAATACACTAACAGGAGGGTTTTTGTTTGTTTGCTTGCATTTATCTGTATGTTTTTGTATTTTTTTCTGTCTTTGTTCATCTATCTGTTTATTCATTAGTTAGTACACCTGTCTGATTTCCCTCCTCTTCTTCTCTCCCTTTCAACCTCCCCTTCATCTTCCACTTTTCTTTTTTCATTATTTTCCCTTTTCTTATCTCCCTTTGCTTTCAAGGGGGCAAACAGACAACCTCATTGAATGGACTGATTGTAAGGCAGTAGGAAGTGGGGTCCAGGGGGCCACACACCTGTCAGTGATTCCTGGGATCTGCAGATAGCTTTGGCAACACAGCTTCCCACTCAATTAAACCTCAAAACAGCAAAAAGCACAGGTCCTCACTCCAGTCCAACTTCATAATTGAACAAAACCAGAGGATCTACATAAGCAAGAATAGGAGATTGAGCAAACAGAAATAAAAGCAACCCTCCCCCCACTGAACAAAAGAATTAAATAAGAGAATAAAAAAAGAGGGGAGAAGGGAAATCTACACATATGAAGAAAACCCAAAGGAAGAATATGAGTCTCACACAGACCAATGGGAGATCAGCCATGGAGAATACAGACTGGGGAACCCAAACAATGAAGAGTCCCCAGAATGACTGATCTCAAACCACAAATCCAGATATCAAGATATTAATAGAGAGAATGAATAAAAATGAGGAGAGATAAGAAGAAAGAAGGAAGGAGTTGATAACTGTGAAAACAGCAATAAAGAATGCAGTAAACGAAATAAACAAGCTGATAACAATGGCAAGCAAAATTAACCAAGTAGAAGAAAGAATCTCAGAGCTTGAGGACCAAAATATGTAACTAATCCAAACTGTTAAAAACATATAGAAAAGAAGCTTTAAAAGACAAAACAAAGCCTCCAAGAGATCAGTGTTTATTTCAAGAGGCTGAAGCTAAGATTGATAGGAATCTTTGAGGCAAACAGAAAGACAGAGGACACCCTGGAACAAACATTCCATGATATTAACCAAGAAAACTTCTCTCATTTCGTCAATGACATAACCATTCAAACACAAGAGATTCAGAGAACACCTGCAAGACAATAAATAAAAAGACCAACTCCTAAACACATGATAATCCACCAACACAAAGTAGACATAAAAGATAAACTCCTAAAGGCAGCAAGACAGAAAGGTCAGATTACCTAGTGAGGAAAACAAATTAGAATAGCAACAGACTTATCTACAGACACACTTCAGGCTAGGAGAGCTTGTAGCCCACTCATCAAAGTTCTCAAAGATAAACAATTTCAACCAAGAATTACCTACCCAGCTAAGTTAAGCTTTCATCAGCGATGGAGAATTAAAATCCTTCCCAGACATACAATCCCTAAGAATTTATGCTGCCTCCAGACCAGCTCTACAAGAAACACTTAGGAAAGTATTAAACACAGAATACAGGGGAAAATAAATGACAATTCCCTTCACAAGAATGCAGGAAAAAGAGTGAAAACACACATGAATCAACACAGAAATAAAAAAAATACAACAAACAAATAAACAAAGAAAATAGCAGCAACAACAACAAACTCTATAAGAACCTCATGACAGGGATAAACTCTCACATCTCAATAATTAGCCTGAATGTGAATGCACTAAATGCTCCAATGAAAAGACATAGAATGGAAAATTGGATAAAATATCATAAGGTTGCAATATATTGTCTCCAAAAAACTCATCTCACCAGAAAGGACACACACAGATTCAAAATAAGAAGATGGTAAACAAAATTTCAGGTGAATAGAACAAAAAGAAAGCAGGAGTCATGATCATAATATCAGACAAAATACCGTTTAAGCTTTTAAAAATTTAGAAAGATATGGAAGTCACTACATAATGAATAAAGATTCAACCCATAAACAATAAATATCCATTCTAAACATATATGCCCCAATATAGGAGCACTAACTTTCATAAAGTAGCTGCTAGGTAAACTTTTAAAAGATATTGACTTTAGCACTATCATATCTGGGAACTTAAACACCCCACTAACTACCCTAGACAGATTATCAAGACAAAAAAAATCAACAGAAAGATCTGGAACCTCAACATGACGCTTGACCAAATGGACTTAATTGGTACTTACAGAATACTTGATCCAACAACCATGGAATATACATTCTGCTCATCACCACATGGAACATACTCTAAGATAGAACACATCTTCCACCATAAATCAAGCATAAAAAAATTCCATAGGATTGAAATTCTGCCATACACCTTCTCAGACCACAGCGGAAAAAAATAAATATCAACACCAACAAAGTTTCCCCAAAACCCACAAAGACATGGACATTAAACACTATGATGCTAAACAACTTCTGGGTCAACATGAAAATCAAAATAGAGATGAAAAGACACCTGGAAACAAATGAAAATGAAGAAATATCTTACCAAAGTCCTGGGATGCCATCAAAACAGTACTAAGAGGGGATTTCATATCTCTACAAACACACATGAGGAAATGGAAAGATCACAAGTTAACAGTCTATCAAATCACCTAAGAAAACTGGAAAAACAAGACAATCAAAACCCTAATCTCAGCAGAGGAATCCAGATCACCAAAATAAAAGCCCAAATTTGGAACATAGAAGACAAAAATATAATACAAAAGTATCAATGAAACCAAATGCTGGTTTTTTTTAAAGGATAACCAAGATTAATGAACCCCTAGCCACAATGGCCAAGAAAAAGAGAGAAAAAGTCCAAATAAACACAACCTGAAATGCAAAAGATGAAGCCACAACTGACCACGAGGAAATACAAATGTTTACCCGAGATTACTATGCACACCTGTATGGAAACAAACTCGAAAATCTAAATAAAATGGAGGACTTTCTTACATCACACAAACTCCCCAGGTTGAAATAAGAAGAAATCAAGCCCCTAAATAGGTCAATAACAACCCAGGAAATTGACTCTGTCATAAGAAAACTACCTACAAAACGAAACCCTGTACCAGATGGCTTTCTAGCAGAGTTCTACAAAACATACAAGGAGGAGCTGATACCAATCCTATTGAAAGTATTCCAGGCAATTGAGACAGATGAAACTCTCCCCAAATCATTTTACGAAGCTAACATCACATTGATACCCAAACTGGGTAAAGATCCAACAAAGAAAGAGAACTACAGACCAATATCATTGGTGAACATAGATGTAAAAATTCTCAACAAGATTCTACCAAACCACATCAAACAACACATCTAAAAAATCATCCACCATAATCAAGTAGACTTTATCCCCAGGATGCAGGACTGGTTCAACATCCACAAGACCATGAATGTAATTAAATACATCAGCAGATATAAAGACAAAAACCACATGACAATATCATTAGCTTTCAATAAAATCCAGCTCCCCTTCTTGATAAAAACCCTTAAGCACCTGGGCATAGATGGAACATACCTCAAAATAGTAAGAGCCATCTATGAGAAACCCACGGCCAACATACTGCTTAACCGACAGAAACTGGAACAATTTCCCCTGAAAACCAGAGCAAGACAAGGATGCCCACTATCTCCCCTCCTGTTCAACATAGTATTGGAAGTTCTAGGTAGAACAATCAGACAATAGAAGGAAATCAGGGATATCAAAATAGGAAAAGAGGAAGTCAAGTTATCCCTCTTTGCAGATGTCATGATTCTGCACCTCGAAAACCCAAGAGAATCTGTCAAAAATCTCCTTGCACTGATAAAGGACTATGGCAAAGTCTCAGAGTATAAAATCAGTGTGCAAAAGACAGTTGCATTTCTATACACCAACAGTAAGCAAATAGAAACCCAAATAAAAAGCACAATCCCATTCACAATAACCACAAAAAAATGAAATACCCTTGGCATCTTCCTAACCAGAGACGCAAAAGACCTTTACAATAAAAACCACAAAACATCACTCAAAAAAATCAAAGATGACACAAAAAATGGAAAAATA
Source organism: Carlito syrichta (assembly GCF_000164805.1). Classification (NCBI taxonomy): domain Eukaryota; kingdom Metazoa; phylum Chordata; class Mammalia; order Primates; family Tarsiidae; genus Carlito; species Carlito syrichta. The sequence goes on from NW_007248885.1 coordinate 32,153, forward strand.
TTCCATGCTCATGAATTGAAAGAATCAAAATTGTTAAGATGTTCATCCTACCCAAGACAGTCTACAGATTTAATGCAATACCCATTAAATTACTCAGACCTGGAAACCACAATACAGAAATTCATATGGAGACTTATATGACCATGAAGAGCCAAAACAATCCTCAGAAAAAAATGCAAGAGGTATCACAGTCCCAGACTTTAAACTTTATTATAAAGCTACAATAATCAAAACAGCCTGGTATTGATACAAGAATATGCATATACACCAATGGAACAGGATAGAGATTCCAGAAGGAAAACCTAAATTCCTCAACTAATTCATCTTTGACAAAGCCTCCACCACCAACCATTGGGGAGAGGAGAACCTATTCAGTAAATAGTGCTGAGAAAACTGGCTGACCATATGCAGAAGATTAAAACAAGACCCCTATCTATTACAATACACAAAAATCAACTCTAAATGAATCAAAGACCTAAACATAAAACCTAAAACTATAAGAACCTTAGAAAATGTAGGAGACACCCTTATGGAAATTGGAACTGGCAACCAATTCCTGAATAAAACCCCAAGTTCCCATGTCTTAAGAAATAAGATACACAAATGGGACCTCTTCCAACTGACAAGCTTTTGCAAAGCAAAAGAAACCATTAAGAGAGCAGAGAGACAGTCCATGGACTGGGAAAAAATATTTGCCAACAGTATATCTGACAAAGGCTTAACATCTAGGATCTACAAGGAACTCAAATGTGCCAAAAAGAAAAAAAAACAGGCAGCCCCATTACAATGTGGGCAAAATATATGAATAGGCACTTATCAGAAGAAGACATGAGCAGCCAACAGATACATGAAAAAATGTTCAGCCTCACTAGTCAACAAAGAAATGCAAATTAAAGTCACATTGAGATACCAACTAACTCCAGTCAGGATGACCATCATCAACAACTCAAAAAACAACAGATGCTGGAGAGGATGTGGCAAAAAGGGAACACTTCTACACTGTTGGTGGTAGTGTAAACTAGTATAACCTCTGTGGAAAACAGTTTGGCAATTCCTAAAAGGATCTAAAAATCGACCTTCCATATGACCCTGCAATCTCCCTACTCTGAATATACCCAGAGGAACTCAAATTACTCTATGAAACAGACACCTGCACATGCATGTTTACTGCAGCATTGTTTACAATAGAAAAAGAAACATGGAACCAACCCTGCTGATCATCAGAAGAGGACTGGATACAAAAGATATGGTACATGTACATGATGGAATATTACACAGTCATAAATAGGGATAAAATTATGAACTTCATAGCAACTTGAGTGGTCTTACATTCTATAATACTGAGTGATCTATCACAGAACTGAGTATCACATGTTCTCACACATAAGTGGATATTGAATGATTATCATAACACTATAAGAAAAGGATTGTCAGTAGTGGGAAATCGCGGGGGGTGGGGTGGGGGTGGGATTGGCAGTAGTGGGATTCTGCTTGGGGAGGAGGTGGCACACCTCATCAACAAGGGTACCTGAATAATGAACATTTGTACATTTAACCCTGAATTGTACCCTACATTTTTAAAATAAAAAAAAATTAAAAATTCAGGTGTCTTTTGCATGTTAATTTAACTTTAAATGTTTAAAATGATCTTCCTTTCATAAAATCCCACGAGAGCCTACCAAATGCAAACCCTGCCTGCTTTTCCAACAATGACTCCAGAGATTCAACCATCCCCCTCCCACATCAGCTGAAAACAAACTGAGGCATCCAGCAGGAAGTTACTCTATTTCTTTAAAAGTAGTTTTTCCCTTTGCCTTTATACAACCTGCCTTGACCTAACATAAGTCAACTTGATCTCTTGTCCTTTCTCTTCCAAAGTTTTAAGGATATTAACTCTTAGTAATTTGCCTCCCAGCAAAGTTCCCAGCATCTCTTCATGAGACCAACAAGACACCCGTGGTCTGTCGTTCCTGCACATTCAGTATATTTTGCCAGGATATTCACCATGTTCTTAAACCAGTTTCCTAGGATTCCATTCGGACTTTCTCCTCCACATGATGATAATATGGTCTTGACAATGACCTTTGCCTCTCCAACTGCAGGGTCAGATAGCATAGGGAGTCCTGTGGTGAAGTGAAGAAGAGAAAGAAGTTCACGAATGATATGAAAGTCTTCTCTACAAGTTTACCCCACTGATGCCTGGGCTCAGTAGTGTTTGCTCAACTATTAATCTGGTCCTAATGTTTCTCACTCTGCCAAGTTGGAGAAAAGGGAAGGATGACATAGTTAAATACAGGGTTATGTACTCCACCAGCTGGTACACTCCAGTTGTACTGACTGATTACTTTCTACTTTATTTTGGGGCCCATCTGTCATTGCTGCACCTCTATCTTGCTCCTGCTGTGATAAAGGATAAGTTCCATAATTGCATTGTTTGGGCCATTTTCATATCCGCCTCAGAAAACACCCCAACATCTTGCTTCTGCTTAAAGCAACTAACTTGATCATGCTCTGAAGTTGGGAACAATAATTCACAGCAAAAACAAACACAAAGAAAGTAGGATAGAAAGAGATTAATAGTATGATGCCCAAACCAAAGTCCTGGGATAAATAAAATGTTTCTATATCTTGTAATCTAAAACTAAATGTAGCAGAATGCTGAAAAATAATGAAATATTCCATTGTGGTTCTACATCTTGGGCAATGAGAAGTGGGAAACATTTGCCACTTGGGAGCAAGCAAATATAGCAGAAGAGGGTTTGGGTTGAGAGTCCTTTATGGGATATCAGCTTCTGCTCTGTCTTTTGCAGACTGAGTGACCTCAGACAAGTTATTTAACCTTCACTTATACCACCTAACTCTAGTCAGAATGGCCACCACCAATAACTCAAATAATAACAGACGCTGGAGAGGATGTGGCAAAAAGACAACACTTCTACACTGTTGGTGGGAGTGTAAACTAGTACAGCCACTGTGGAAAAGTGTGGCGATTCCTAAAATTTCTAAAAATCGACCTTCCGTATGACTCTGCAATCCTCTACTGGGAATATACCCGGAAGAACTCAAATCACTCTATCAAAAAGATACCTGCACACATATGTTTATCACAGCATTGTTCACGATAGCAAGAACATGGAACCAACCTTGCTGCCCATCTAAAGAGGACTAGATAAAAAAAAAAATGTGGTACATATACACAATGGAATATTATGTAGCCATAAAGAACAAAATCATGAACTTCACAGCAACCTGGATGTACTTCGAGTCTATAATACTGAGTGATCTTTCACAGAAACAAAGAACTGAGTATCATATGTTCTCACTCATAAGTGAACCTTGAATAGCTATCGTAATACTATAAGAAAAGGATTGACAGTAGCAGGAAACTGCAAGAGGGTGGGGGGAGACGGGGAGGTGGGATTGGCTATAGTTGAAATCTGCTTATGGAAGAGGGGACAACACCTCATCAACACGGATACCTACATAATGATTATTTGTATACTTAACCTTGAATTGTACCTCACAATTTTAAAATAAAAAATTTAAATGTCAAGAAAAGAAAAATATCTCTATATCTTGTAATCTAAAAATAAATGTAGTAGAATGCTAAAAATAATGAAATATTCCATTGTGGTTCTACCTCTTGGGCAATGAGAAGTGGGAAACATTTGTCACTTGGGGGCAAGCCAATATAGCAGAAAAGGGTTTGGGCTGAGAGTCCTTTATGGGATGTCAGTTTCTGCTCTTTCTTTTGCAGACTGAGTGACCTCAGATAAGTTACTTAACCTTCACCTCCCTCCTCTGCTCTAGGGTAGTAATCAAATCTACCCTGAAAGTTTGCTGAAAGAAAGGTCTCGAATGTCTTCTTTTGTGAAGTGTCTGTTCATATCTTTTGCCCATTTTATAATGGAGTTGTTTGTTTTCTTCTTTTCAGTACGTTTCAGTTCCTTGTAGATCCAGGATGTTAAGCCTTTGTCAGACCTAGAGTTGGCAAAGACTTTTTCCCAGTCTGTAGGCTGTCTTCCTGCTCTCTTGATGGTTTCTTTGGCTTTGCAGAAGCTTGTCAGTTTAATAAGGTCCCATTTGTCTATCTTCTCTCTTAAGTCCTGTGGGTTTCGGGTTTTGTACAGGAATTGGATGCCAGTTCCGATTTCCATGAGAGTATTTCCTTCCTTTTCTAAGGTTCTTATGGTTTGAGGTTTT
>NW_007248885.1:36774-37390 GCF_000164805.1 Carlito syrichta
GAGGTTTTGCTTCTGGAATCTCAATTCTGCTCCATTGATCTATATACCTGTTCCTGTACCAATACCAAGCTGTTTTGACGATTGTAGCTTTATAGTAAAGTTTGAAGTCTGGTATTGTGATACCACCTGCTTTGTTTTTTTTACTGAGGATTGTTCTGGCTATTCTTGGACGTTTGTGTTTCCATATGAATTCCTGTGTTGTTTTTTCTAGGTCTGAGAAGAATGTTGTTGGTAATTTAATGCTCAACCTCACTAATCATCAGGGAGATGCAAATCAAAACCACACTGAGATACCACCTAACTCCAGTCAGAATGGCAATTATCAACAACTCAAAAAATAACAGCTGCTGGAGAGGGTGTGGTGAAAAGGGAACACTTCTACACTGCTGGTGGGAGTGTAAGCTAGTGCAACCTCTGTGGAAAGCAGTGTGGCGATTCCTAAAAGCTCTAAAAATTGACCTTCCATATGACCCTGCAATCCCCCTACTGGGAATATACCCTGAAGAACACAAATCACTCTATAAAAAAGATACCTGCGCACGTATGTTTATCGCAGCATTGTTCACAATAGCAAGAACCTGGAAACAACCATGCTGCCCATCAAAAGAGGACTGGG
>NW_007248885.1:37536-38975 GCF_000164805.1 Carlito syrichta
AAAAAAAAAAAAAAAAAAAAGAAAGGTCTCAAACACAAAAATAAAACCTGACAAGATAAATGATCCCAGAAGAAAGGTGGTGGTGAGGGGGAAGATTTTGCAGAAAGATGTTTAACTAAAGGCTGAAAAGAACGAGAATGAAAAGCGAAAAATCAGTTTTTGGAAAAAAGCATGTTTGAGATATTTCAGAAAGGAATGAGACATTTAGTCAGAAAAACTATATTAATAAAAGAAAAAAGCATATTTCTGGGGAAAAAACATTACTAGAGTACTATTCTTTACTTAATAAAGCTAATTGCTTGTCTTGCTACCTTGTTTGTCTGTTTGTGAATTCTTTCCAAATTTGAACACAAGAAAGAACCTGGTCATCAGCATCAACCCATCATCCCACACTGAGAGTTGCATCCCTTCCCCCGGTAACACTAAGGACACATGCAGTTATTCATTGGCCCTGTTGCTGGTGGGTTGGGGTCGCTGTCAGCGGCACTAACCCCAAATAGTCAATTTTCAGGCCCTGGAAACCGCATGCCGTGGCTCCCTTTTCCTGGGATAGCTACCCCGATGTGGTGCACTGCCCATTCCCTTGGACATAGGACACTGTGTGGGTGAGAGTGCTGGGGATCCTGCCTTACTGCTGGGTCCAATCAGTATTGTGCCACTTCAGCCCTCTGGGTGAATATGTGGGATGTCAGTGAGGCTATTTTATTTGTGTTCTCAGTGTAATGGATGCTGACCACCTGCACTGGTGATGGCAATCTTCTTTACTCAGTTCACTGATTAAAATATTTGATTCTTCTGGAAACACCTTCACTGATACACTCACAAATAATGTTTTACCACCTATCTGGGCATCTCTTTTCCCAGTCAAGTTAACATATAAAATTAAATATCACTGAGAGAAAGGAAAAAATATGAATTTGTGTTATCTGTTATAACCATATAATCTTTACCATTGCTCTTTGCTTTGTAGTGTGCATGTAATCACCACCTGGTGTTGCTTACTTTTATCCTGATGAACTTCCTTTAGTATTTCTTGTAAGGATTGTCTGCTAGCAACAAATTTTATTGTTTTTTTTAAATCTTGTAAAGTCTTTATTTTGCCTTCCCTATTGATAGTTTTGTTGGACACAGAATTATGTAGTTAGCTTAAATAATCAGTAAATCTAGTATAGGTAATTTATGATGTTTAGATAAACTGGGCTCTACATAGGGAAATAAATTCATGTTCTTCAGAAAATAAAATGCATAATTTTAGCATAGTCTACATTATAATCACAGAAAAGACATATACCTGTCCATAAACAAAAATTATCAAATCAGTCTGATTTGATTAAAAATTCACATACACAAGGGTTCTAATTAAAAAGGCTTCAAAGGTAGAGGTGTGTGTGTTTGTGTGTGTGTGTGTGTGTGTGTGTGTGTGTGTGTGTGTGTGTGTG
>NW_007248885.1:39465-123635 GCF_000164805.1 Carlito syrichta
ACACACACACACACACACACACACACACACACACACACACACACGACTAAGAGAGTTAAATAGGCATCATACTTGGAAACATGAATGTATAATGAATTTAATTTGCCACAGTTCATTGAGAAAATATCACAAATCATAGTAGCTCAGGAATCAGCAGTTCAGAATGCAGCAAAAGATTACAAAGGCAAGCTTGTAGCTACATTTCCTAATCAAGGAATTGTTTTCCAATTCAATAGATAGTCAAGAGATGAGCAGATCTTGGTAACCCGTCCAGGGACATGAAAATATACTTCTCAAAATCTCTGTCGTAGAGACCTGCAGTTCTGGTCAAGCCAGAGTATGCCCAGTCCTCGCAGATGGTCCCTCTACATCAAAACATCCTGATTATAAAATAACAAACAAAGAAAGGAAACTCTGAAACACAGAAAGTGGAAGACTGACTGGCTAGTGCTCTCGGGAGTTGAGCAAGAACACAGCAGTGACAGTGAGAATCTTTTTTTTTTCTCTCAAATGCCCCAGAGAGAGCATGACAGAAGCCTTCAAAGCAGAACCACCAAGAATCGCAGATGCAAAGTTCTGAGAAAAACGATTCCCTTAGCCAAAAGACCAGAAAAAGTGTGACGTAAAAGAAAACTTTTTGGCAAATCCCCGTCCTCTACTCTAGGCAAGCACCAATGGAAAACCTTACTTCCCACTCCTGAGATTTCTGGGATTAAGAAGAAAAGTGATCTTCTATCTTGCCTCTTTAAAGCAGATAGTAATGATCCAATTCATTTGTCAGGATGGTGTCAGTGGGATTCAGCAGCAAGCTGACCCTTCACCTCCACTCGACATCTATACTACTAAACAAGTCAATGCAATTTGGGACTTGTAAGCATTCCATTTGCCCCTATGTCTGGTGTCAGTGATACCCAGTGGAAAGTTGAACCTCTACACTTAGTCAGCCTCAATGAGGTGGTATGGGGTGAGGCTCATCAACACTCCATTTTCCCCCTCACCCCTTCTCTGCAAGCTAACCCTCTTCAGAGCTGAACCTCCTCTTGCACTCATCAACAAGATGGAACCAAGTGATAGAAGGCAAGCTTATTTGGCACTCTGCTTAGTCCCTCCTTCCCCTGATGTTCTCAGAGAATAGTGGGGAGCTAGGCTTCTGCACCTCATGGTGCAGCAACAAATCATTGAGTCAGCTATCAGTTTCACTTTCCTTAATGGCAGCCTAGCAGAAAACTAAGCTTACACCTCCCAGTTAGAGGCAACAAAGTGTTGTGAATTGTGCCCCTTTTTATTGGAAAGGGTTCAGTGGAGCTAGGGTTACAGTTCAGCTCTCACTCCAGCCATCTGGAAAGGGGCCAGATGAGTCAACAATCTAATTGCTAATAGTATCAGAAAAAAATCATAACTTATAACCCACATGACTCTATATTACACCTGAGAGTCTGGCCAAAAAAGGAAATTAAATGGAATTTAATTACAGTCTCACAATGTGGTTTCCTAACATCCAGGATGCAATAAAGAATCACCACACGAGAACCAAGAAAAATCATGCACTAGATAATAAAAGACAATCTGCAGAAACCAACACCATGATGAATAAGATGTTGGACTTCTCTGACAAGATTTTAAAGTAGCTATCATATAAATGTTTTAACAAGCAATTACACATTCTCTTGAAATAAATGAAAAAATTGAAGAGATTTCTTCCACTGGATTATTCTTATCAATTATGTTTTAGCTACTTTAGGGTGTGTACATCCCATGTAAATTTTAGAATAAGCTTCTCTATGTCTACAAAAACTTTGCTGAATTTTGATAGAAATTGCATTAAACATATATATTAATTTCAAAATAATTGAATTCATACTGTGTTGACTTTTTAAGCATAACAACATGGTTTATCTCTACATTTAGTCTCTGAACTTTTAATAAATAAACAGAAATTTTAGTAAATAAGCAGAAATAATAGAAATACAAAAACCAAAGTTAAAAAGTTGCTACATGGGAATTAGTTGCAGAGTAAAAACGGCAGAAGATAGAATCAGTGAACTCGAGGGCATATCAATAGAATTGACTCAGTGTGAGCAACACAGGGAATAGACTGAGAAAAATGATCACAGTCTTAGGGAATTGTGGACATATAACAGAAAAGGCTAACATTTGTATTATAAGATTTGGGAAAGTCGAAAAGAGAGAGAAAACGTGGAATGAAAAAGTATTTGAAGAAACCATACTAGTTGAAAACTTTCTAAATAAGGCATATAGATTTGAAAGAAAGAAATAAAACAATCCCTGTTTTCAGATAACATGATTGTCTACCTAAAATATCCTAAGAACTCTACAGAAACTAATTTCTAAAACTAATATGTAAGTTCAGCAAAATCATGAGATATAAGGTCAACATACAAAAATCAATTGCATTTGTATATGCTAATAATAAAAATGTGGAAACTGCAATGAAAAGCACAATAATAATATTCACAAATTCTCTAAAGAAAATAAAGTAGTTTTGTATTAATCTAACAAAACATGTACAGGATATGTATTTTGAACTTTTCAAAAAGCTAATGAGGTAAACTATGTTTATATATTTAAAAGTCAACACGGTAAGAGTTACTTCCAAATTAATGTATATGTTCAAGGCAATTTCTAACAAAATTCCAATTATGGTTTTTACAGACATAGAGAAGTTTATTCTAAAATTTATATGGGAAAGCACAAACCCTAAAATAGCTGAAACATAATTGATAAGAATAATCCAGCAGAAGGAATCACTTCAAATGATGTTGATCCTACTATATAGCTACAGAAATTAAGACACTGTGTCAGCTGGATGAGGTGGCTCATTCCTGTAAATCCCAGCACTTTGGGATGCAGAGGTGAGAGGATTGCCTGAGCCCAGGGGTTCGAGACAACAAGCCTGGGCTACTTGGCAAGACATTGTCTCTACAATAAATCAAAAAAAATAGGCGGATGTGGTGCCATGTGCCTGTAGTTCCAGGTACTTGGAAGCTGAGGTGGAGGAATTGTCTGGGATCAGGAGGTTGAGGCTGCAGTAGCTGTGAGCACACCACTGCACTCCAGCCTGGGTGACAGAGTAAGACTACAACTCGAAAGAAAGGGAGGGAGGAAGGAAGGAAGAGAAAAGAAGAGAGAGAGAGAAGAGAGAGATAGAGAGGGAGAGAGAGAGAGAGGGAAGGAAGGAAGAATACAGTGTGGTTTTGGCACGAGGATGGACACATATTTCAAAGGAACATAAAATAGAATACAGAAATAAATAAATCTGCACAAATACACTCAACTCATTTTTGATAAGGGTGCAAAACTAATTTAATGGAGGAAGGGTAAAGTTTTCAACAAATGATGCTGAAGCAATTGGACATCCATAAATACATAATAGTAATAATAATAAGCCTTGAACAAAATCTTGCACCTTATACAAAATTTAACACAAAATACGCAACAGGCTTCAGTATAAAATGTATAACAGTAATACTTTGAGGAACTATCATAAGAGAAAATACTTAATTCCCTAAAGATTAATCAATAAATCGGAGCTAATTGAAATTAAAAACGTTTGCCCTGTGAAAGACCCTATGAAAAGCATGACGATATGATCTATGGGTTGTGACAAATATTTTTGCAAACCACTTTTCCAACAAAAGATTAGCATTTAGAAGATAAAAACTGGTAAAAACACAGCAAAAAATTCAAAGAATCTTAGTAGAAATTGGACACAAAACATGAACCAAAATTTAACCAAAGAGGATATACAGATGTCAAATGAGCACACAAAAATATCTTCACTGTCACCAAGCTTCAGAGAAATTAGAATTAATACCACAATGAGATATCATTATGCACATGTTAGAACAGTGAAAATTTTTAAAAATAGTGATAATACCAAATGCAGGCAAAGATGTGGAAAAACTAGATCGCATAGGTATTACTGGTGGAAATGCAAAATATTTCAGTCACTGTTGAAAACGATATGTAAACTTCTTTAAAATTAGACATGAGAGTAACATACAAGCCAGAATTCTCACTTGTAGGCATTTAAACCACAGAATTGAAACCTTAATTTCACACAAAAAATTGTACTGATCGTTCATAGCAGCTTTATTTGTAATAGCCAACAACTGAAAACAATTCAAATGACCTTTACTACATTAATGGTTAAGCAAAGTGTTGTATACCCTTAACCGTGGAATAATACTCAGTAATAAAAACGGACAAACACTTGACACATGCAAAAACTTTGATGGATCTCCAGAGAATTTTGTTGAGAAAAAATGTCAGTCTCTAAAATTACATACTGAATGATCCAATTTATCTGATATTTTCAAAAATGCCAAGATTTTAGCAATGGAGACAGTTTAATAGTTTCCAGGTTTCAGGAAGCAGAATGTTTTCAGGAGGGAGATGGGTGTGGTTTAAAAACAGCAGTATTCCAGGAATCATTGTGGTGATGGAAATGTTTAGCATTTTGTCTATTGTGATGGATACATGGACCTGCATATGTGATAAAACTGCATAGAGCTAAATACACTCCTATACACAAGCACATATTCAAATGAAAATGTGACACTCTAAATTAGATCAATGAACACATGTCAACTTATAATTTTAATTATATATTATTATATAATATTATGTACTTATAATTTTTCAATATGCTAATACTGGGGAAAATGGGATAAATTGTACCTTGGACCTCTATATATTATTTCTTTCAACTGCATGTGAATGTACAATTATCTCAGAATAAAAAGTTAAATATATCACTTTAAGGAAAAAAAAGATGTTCATTTCATCTATCTTGTGTCCATGATGCATTCCTTCAGGGGAAAACTATCTTGGACATCTCTTGGAAATTGTATTGATCAGTGGTCTCCAGTATTTTTGGCATCAGGAACCGGTTTTATGGAAGACAATTTTTCCATGAACCAGGTTGGGGGTGTGTGTGGGGATGGTTTTGGGATGATTCAAGTGCATAACATTTATTGCACTTTATTTCAATCATTATTACATATATATGTAATATATAATGAAATAATTATACAACTCACCATAAAAAAGCAGGTACAGAGACGTAAGTGGGAAATAAAAGAATGGACCACATGCAGGCTTTAAAATAAGTTTCAGATTCTGACCTAATGCCTGCCACCAGATGCAGCTGTACAATTGAAATTCATTAACTAATTTGCCACTCACAGATACTTTTTTTTTCTTCTTCTTTTTCTTTTTTTATTATAAAGATGTGGGATACGATTCAGAGTTAGGTATACAAACATTGATTATGCAGGTGCCAATTGTATATCTGACAAAGCCCTAACATCTAGGATCTACAAGGAACTCAAATGCTCCAAAAGGAAAAAAACAAATAGCCCCTTTAAAAAGTGAGCAAAAGACATGAATAGACACTTCTCAGAAGAAGATATATGGCAGCTAACAGACACATGAAAAAGTGCTCAGCTTCACTCATCATCAGAGACATGCAAATCAAAACAGATAGGGCTTTAACATGAGTCTGAAAGCAATTGACTTATTATGGTCTCTTGCAGTCAAACCTCACTACTAATGTTAATCTGTATTTGCAGCCACTCCTCAGTGCTAGTTTGCATCACCACCTCAGCTCCACCTAAGAGCACCAGGCATTAGATTCTCATAAGGAGTGCACATCCTCGATTCCTATAAGAATCTGATGCCACTGCTGATCTGACAGGAGGCAGAGCTCAGGTGGTAATGCGAGGGATGGAGAGTGGCTGTAAATACAGATGAAGCTTCAGGCTTGGCCGCAGCTCACCTCCTGCTCTGTAGCCCAGTTCCTAACAGGCCACAGACCGGTACCCGTCCATGGCCAGGAGGTTGGGTATCCCTGGCATGCATTCTCAGATATAGTTTTGAAGGAGGAGAGTGGGTTTCCTTTATCTAGCTTTCTATCTATTATGCTATCTACCTACAAATCTTAGATTTGGGATTCAAAGGAAGATGACACAGAGAGTCATTTACACATTCATTTAAGCCAAAAAATTAAATCAGACTTTTTCTTACAGCAAGTAATTCTGATCAGATTTTATTACTGACCACTGGTTCTTTGACTCTCTTATAATAGAAATTGACATGAGGCCAAACAGATTCCCACACAAGGTTTTATTGAGGGCTTGTACAAGGGAGAGAGCTCAGAAGAAAGAGTTCTCTGTCAGGCTCTAAGGAGGGCAACTGGGGTTTTTCCTTAGAAAAAGGGAGGAGCATAACTTCAAGAGAGATATATTTTAGCATGATTAGGGAGGGGTTCTAACTTGCAAGCATAGTGTAGACACATACTTCTTCACATGTTGCATGTACAAAAAATGGAGTATAAACCCTGCCAGGAATGGGTATTTTAGTATTACAATGAAACAAAGGTTACATTCAGGCACTCTCTGGTCCTTTTGCACATGCTGGACAGGGGCAGACAGGGAAGTGTGGTCCCAAGTGAGATTTATAGTAAAACATTTTTTCTCTTAATAGGTTTTTCAAGGCTGTGATCTGCCGATTGACTCCACCTGAAGTGTTGTAGCAAAGTCCAGTGGTTAGAATACTGTATGTGAGGGAGGCTAAGTCCTATCCTTTCTCTGTCTCATTTTACCCCTGAGAGATTTTATCTTCCTTATTCTTTTTTTTTTTTTGAGTTGGAGTCGAGTCTCACTCTGTCACCTAGGCTGGAGGGCAGTGGCACACTCATGGCCATCCCAGCGTCAACCTGCTTGGCTCTGGTGATCCTTTCGCCTCGGCTTTCCAAGTAGCCGGAACTACAGATGCGCACTACCACACCCAGCTAATTTTTAAAAAATTTATCGTAGAGAAGAGGTCTCGCCAAGTTACCCAGGCTAGTTTCGAACTTGCAAGTTCAATAAATTAAATTTTAAAAGTGAACTGTCTTTAGACTACCTTCTAGAAAAACAAGGAGAAGCCTATACAGTAGTCAACAAAATCTGTTTCACCTATATTAATAACTCGAAAAAGGTAAGACATATGCACAAAAAATCTATAAATAGATGCCTTGATTATATCACTTCAACCAAGTGGCAGCTCCTAACCAGATCTCGTTTAAAAAAAACCTAAATAAATAAATGGTACCCTTCCTAATATTACTTGGTTCCTACCCATACTGAAGCCAATAGTAGTCATCCTATTACTATTACTCTTTAGTTCTTGCCTTTTTAATCTTTTAGTAGCGTTTGTATCTTCCAGACATCAACAATTCCAAGTCAAGCAGATGATGATGCAAGGATTCCAATCCTTACCATCCCAGAAGGATCCCAGTCCCTCCAAATCATTAGATCAGTCAGCAAGAGATTTTTCTACTCTCCAGGGTTAGGAGGGATGACAATTATGCTTAGCAGAAAGCAGTACCAGAAGATGAGACCTCCAGTCCTTTTTCCTTAAGAATAAAGAACATGGCCGGGATTGGTGGCTCAGCCTGTAATCCCAGAACTTTGGAAGGCTGAGGCAAGAGGATTGCCTCAGCCCAGGGGTTCAAGACCAGCCTGGACAACTTGGTGACATCTTGTCTCTGCAATATATCAAAAAACAATTAACCGGGCATGGTAGTACGTACCTGTAGTTCCAGCTACTTGGAAGGCTGATATAGAAGGATGACCTGAGCCCAGCAGGAGGATGCTGGGGTGGCCGTGAGCATGCCACTGCACTCCAGCCTGGGCAAGCAGAGTGAGACTCTTACTCAAAAAAAAAAGATAAAAAATAATTAATAACATTTCAAACAAAAAGATCATAAACTCTGTAGTTTTGATAATGACAGAGTAAGGAAGTTCATAGGTAACTAAACACTCAAATTATCTAATATCAAGGATTTAGATAGAGGCAAAATTATTAAATGTGTCTTAGTGTCTGTGAACAGGCCTGTCCCAGTGTCTCATGAAAACAGTTTATTTTGATTGTCAACATCTCCCAGGTCTGAAGATGAGGTCCTGACTAGTGTGATTTAGCAGAAGCCTCTGCCTTTTTAGACCCAGGAGCCAAAGCCGTGTGACCTAGCAGCATAAGGATTAGTTAACAGCATCTGATCAGGACTTTTTTGAGGCGCTGGAACTGGTAATACTGGAGTTCATGACCTGACTAGAAGTTGTAGACATGTTTTACAACCTTGTGACAATTAATTTTTATAGTTTTGCTAAGTCTCCAGCAAGAAATCTAAGTCAAAGATTTATTTTAGCATTAATTTTGTGGGCATTTGTTAAAGATGCAAAAAGGCTCAAAATACTTGATAAAAACAGAATCATCAATAATTGTAAAATGAGTTATTCATTTAACCAAAGTGATAATCAAAAGCTTCAAACACAATACAGAAATTACATTGATGTAAGTCTAAATTCTTTTAAATCCAAGTTTCCTAAGCAACCAAAAGCATGATAATGATAAAACATAGGAATTATCTTGATAAAATGTAAAACTGCTCTTTCTTAGGCCAGTTATCAAAAGACTTTCTGCAGTGTGAAAATTTCTCCTTATGAGAAGCCTGTTTAGATAAACTGAAAGTCAAATCTGATTTTTTTTGAAGTACTTGAATTTAATCAGACACAGGAAGAGTGTGCCCAAGTTTATCAGCATAGAAGGAAAATACATGACTCAGTAACACTATTAACAGTTTTCTGGATGCATAGAACAATTCCAAAATATCAAGAAAAGCCAAGAGTATGATATCAAGTTATACCAGAGGAAAGCATTGCCTTTTTATCCCTTCAAGATAAAACATTTTGGTGTCAGGCTACCACAGTAGTTAGAACTGTTGGAAGAACGAAGTTACAGGAGCTGATAAAAAAAGAGTCGAACGAGTCGGGCTCGGTGGCTCAGCCTGTAATCCCGCGCCTTTGGGAGGCTGAGGTGAGTGGATTGCCTGAGCCCGTGGGTTCGAGACCCGCCTGGGGTGGTGAGACCTCATCTCTACAATAAACCAAAAAATCAGCTGGGCGTGGTAGTGCATGCCTGTAATTCCGGCTACTTGGAAGGCTGAGGCGGAAGGATCGCCGGAGCCCAGCAGGCGAGGCTGCGGTGGCTGGGAGCGGCCACTGCACTCCAGTCTGGGCAACAAGAGTGAGACTCCAACTCAAAAAAAAAAAAAAGAGTTGAACTTATCAGCCCAGCCTTCCTTAAGCCGGGCGGGCGGGGGGTAGCAGAAAGCAGTGACATAGTAAAAGTTGAACTTCTGAGATAGGAGTGTGTGAATTTAAAAAAAGAAACAGATTATAGAATTAAAATAAAAGTCTCTTGTAATTTTATTAAGAGCAAATTGATCCCTAATGAAACTTTTTTTGACATAAAAGACCAATACTTATAAAGACTATTATATTTTCTTTTAATTATAATAAACTTAATTACATACAAAATTTATTTTATAAATTCTCCTTCATGAACCTTATCACAACTTACATAGACAATTTCCAACATGCTTAGATTTTTAATTTGTCCTGTACTCCCTTCTTTTCTAAGGAACTAGTCATTTTATTTTAGTATAAAAATTTACTGTGCAAGACCCTTTCTCATATAAAATTATTCTCTTCTCTTATGCTTCCTCATCGAAAATACATCTTCATATTCATAACTTTTTTACATCTGTCTGTCTTATTTACTAGTATTTTTAGCCTTTTCATGTAATCTCTAGATTACATAAAATTATTCTGTTTTTCCAATAAGAATACAATATTATGCCACCCTTTTAACTTATTCTTTCATGAAAAACAAATCCTGTTTGGCACTTTCTACTCCAGAAGTATGTATTAAGTAGAATTCTATTCTTGGTAACCATAAATTTTGGTTAAAACCTAGGGAGCGAGAAATCCTGAAACTGTCTGTCAGTATCCTCATTTTAGATGAGAACCATTTCACAATTTTTAGAAACATGTTTCCCCATATTATAATACTTTCTTAATTGAAAGCGACCCAAAACTCTAATGAGTATACAAAACAATTTTAAGATCTCAAATCATCCTCTCCCATTGCGGGAGCATTTCTGTCCTCTCAAAAAATCCTGCTTTCTCAAAAGCAAACAAACAAAGATTTCAAATCACATAAAAAGTTTATTTGCATGCATCTATCTTACCTATATTTACTCAATTCATTCATTTTTAGTAGTTTACTTAGATCATTTATGAAAAATGAGACGTTAGCTAAATCTCATCACCATTGTAAATTGTTTTCTGGTTAAACGTTTTCAAAGCCTATAAACAGCGTTATCTATGTAAGAATCCTAGGGTTAAATACTTGGACATTTTGCTGATAATTCAGAAGATTCAGTTATTTTTATTGAACAATCTTAGTCTTACTTGTCAAAAAAAAATCATACAAAGATCAACTTAGTTTTGGATAAGTTTATAGTCTTATAGGTTTCATACCAAATACCAAACCCTAACAGTTTAAAATATCCAGCAAGGCAGATATACAAATTATCTAATTAGTAAACCCAGATGAAATGTATGCTGACAATTTTGAAGACATTCCTATTTTATCAGTAACTTTAAAACCATTTTTATTTACCAAACATTAAAGCTATGTAAACTTGGAAAGCATTTACCTATTTATTTAATTTATGAATACTCATTTGTTTATAAATCAATGTGGTAGCATGCTAGACACAACATATAACATGTATATACACGCAAACACACTTAACATGCTATGACCATGTAAGCGAGAAGAAGTCATGCCTGCAAACTGAGTTTAATTAATTAGAGTCCTTTATGAATGCGCAGGTCAAGAGTAGACAAAGGCCAGAAAAACTCTTGACAAATTGGTGCAGTTTGTGACAAGCTTTTATAGGTAAAATGTGTAGCATTGGCTACATAGCAACTTAGTGACCATAGCAACTATTAACTAATGACTTGGCAACCAAAATGGGAACTTTAATTGTTAGAGAGCTTTGATTAATTTCATGTCAGGTAGGTATAGCCAGTGCTCAGAAAGTCCCTGGAGTTCTGCCATTAAGATACAGTTTAAGGTAGATATATAGAGACAAGGAAGAAGAACCATTATACAATGGAGTTACCTTGGTTAGGTCACTAACAGAATATAAGAACTATGAAAATGTCAAAGCATAACATTTGATGTTAGTTAACAAAGCATATAATTACATGGAAGCTATGGCAAAGGAGTTCTGTAATGGTCAGCATAACCTGCCCAAAAGAGACAAAGCTGGGGGTCTGTGGTTATGGGAATGTTACTGTAATCACACGTAGGCATTGATTCTTAGGTCAGGCAGGTAACTGAGATGAAAATTTTAAACAAAATGGAGCAAGCTGGTTAATATTATTATTTTGCTAGCAATTTGATTTTGTTAACTGATTTAGCTCATTTCAACACATATACAGATGTACATAAACACATACACACATTCAACACATACACACATGTACATAAACACATATATGTAAACACATTTAAACATACATGCACATATACATTTCAACACATACACACATTCACCACACACGTACATAAACATATATATGTAAACACATTTAAACATACATGCACATATACATAAAATGTATGTGTAAGCACATATAAACATATATGCATACATACGCATAAACAAAGATCCAATACCTTTGACCTCTGAATTCTAGCCATGAAATAGCAGTATTATCTCACCATTTTACAAAAGATACCTGAATCCAAAATATATCTCTGACAAAATTGGAATCTGTTTGCATGGCTAAACTTTGCCCTGATAGATAATCCAACAAAGGCTGTGAACCAAAATTTGAGTAAACGGTTTCCATGAAGGTTTGAATTTAAAAGCCTCTTTAGCCCTTTTTTCCCCTTCAGTATCAAAGAAATTTTCAGTGACTGGCTGAACTGTATAAGAAAAACAAAATCTCTGAGTAACCTTGAAAGAGTGAGTTTTATCACAGCACCAGTAGCTTAATAACAGCAGATTCAAAGCAAGCAGAAAAAAGAGACAGAAATGGATAGAGAACGTTAGAAGACTAATCCTCTAATTCCAGGTTAACCATTTGATCTCTGAATTTTTCTTGATGTAATTTGCCTATAAGTTTACATGTGCACACAAATGAGACACAATATTTAGCCAGCTGGAGTCTCAGAAAACCTTGCATGCTTTTGAATTTTACTATGTTTTAAAAGTTCTAAATGGTAATGATTGAATTTCTTTCAGTGCCTCAGGATTGAGAGAATATTGTTTCCTTGATTTTGCGTGCGGGGGTGGGAGGGTGTTTATGGTTTTATTTTCTTGTCTGTTTAAGAGCACCAATAAGTGGATTCTCTCTTTTGACTCTATTTTTATCTAAATTTTGTTCCTTTCTGGGGAAATAGTGGCTCCAAATTTATTTTAACAAGTCTCTACCTAATAATGGGGTAGGACATTTGGGAATATACAAGAATGAGTAATAATATTGGACCCAGCTTCACAAGCCAGAGAAAAAGTAACCTGTCTTACCTTAGGCTGCCCATCTATCCTCATTACCATGTAACTGCAGTTGGAGGGGAAAGAGGGAAAGTCAAAGAAGCCAACAGTGTAAAAGATTTTTAAAAAATGATACTCCTGTGTAGGACACTTACCATAAATGGAGCTTGCAGGAGT
This sequence comes from Carlito syrichta, assembly GCF_000164805.1. NCBI lineage: Eukaryota > Metazoa > Chordata > Mammalia > Primates > Tarsiidae > Carlito > Carlito syrichta. Next base: position 52,061 of record NW_007248885.1, read on the forward strand.
GGAAGCTGTTCTGAGTAAATCAGTGAGTGAGCAATGAATGAATGTGAAGGCCTAGGACATTACTGTATACTACTGTAGACTTTAGAAACCCTGTAAACTTAGGCTACACTAAATTTACAAAAATATATTTTTCTTTGAAAATAAATTAAATTTAGCTTAATTTAACTTTTCACTTTATACATTTTTTTCATTTTTAACTGTTTGGCTCTTTTCTAATAACATAGCTTAAAACACAAACACATTGTACAGCTGTACAAAAATATTTATTTTATTTTTTTCTAATTTTAAAGTTTTTGTAAAACTTTTTAAACTTAAAAAAACTTTTACAAGTTAAAAATAAAATCACACACACACAATTGTGTAAGCCTATACAGGGTCAGGATCTTCAATATCATAGCCTTCCACTTCCACATTCTGCCTCCTTGGAAGGTCTTCAGGACAATAACATGCATGGAGCTATCATCTTCTTCCATAGCAATGCCTTCTTCTGGAATATCTCCTGAAGGTCCTGCTTAAGGCTGCTTTACAGTTACTATTTTTTATAAACAGAATGAACACACTCTAAAATCACGATAAAAAGTGTAGTATAGTATATACAAAACCTGGTAGCATATTCATTTATTATCAAGTATTATGTTCTGTACATAATTGTATGTGCTATACTTTTATACAACTGGCAGTACACATTCATCGCCACAATCATGAGAATAATGTGTTGTGCTATGACATTACAACACCATACTGATGCTACACCATCAGTAAGCAATAGAAAATTTTCAGCTCCATTATAATCTTATGGGACCACCTTCTTAAAAGTGATGCATTGTTGACAGAAATGTCATTATGTGGTACATGACTGCATATGCACATTCTGATAAAACTATACCAACAGTCTTATGAATTTGAATGTAATGTTATTCCAATTCAAAGATTAATAACAAAAGCTTGGAAAAGTTTACCTGGTTGAGGTTATGTAGCTACAAAGTGGTAAAAACATAAATTTGACCATAAGATCGATGGCTGACCAGGAATGGTGCCTCACACCTGTAATCCCAGCACTTTGGGAGGCAGAGGTGAGAGGATTGTCTGAGCCCAGAGGTTCAAGACCAGTCTGGACAATTTGGTGAGACTTTGTCTCTACAATAAATCAAAAAATTAGCTGAGTGTGTGGTGCACACCTGTAGTCTGAGCTACTTGGAAGACTGAGGTGGAAGAATCGTCTGAGCCCAGCAGGTCATGGCTGTGCTGGTCGTGAGCATGCCACTGCACTCCAGCCTAGGCAACAGACTGAGATTTCAACTCAAAACATAACAGCAAAACAAAACAAAACAAAACAAAACATAAAGATCTGATGACCATTACCTCATCTACTGAACGATGGCCCTGTACTGCAAAACCTAAAATAGCCATAGCTGCTCTACTTTTTTAGAGTAAGAAATAGAAAAATGGCAACAGAAGAATACAAAGAAACACCACAATCGTGCTAATTTTCATGAAGAAAACAATGACATGTCTGATAAGGTAACCTGAGATGTGAATTAAGTAAGGAAGATGTCTATAGGGATATCTGGGGACAGAAAAACACCTAATGGCATGGGAATATGCTTCCTGAGATAGTGTTAGAGGAACAGAAGGGAAGCTAGCATGGCTGGAGACAAAATAATTTATTCATTCAACAAATATGTGAGTATCCAATGAACTAGGCACCGTGGTATTCACTTAGTGTACATTAATAAGCAACAGAGATTCCTGCTTGCCTGGAATTTGCATTTTTCCTTTATAGGAGACTGACGATGAAAAACAAAAGCAGCATATGTGTAAAATATATTGTATTCCAAAAGATGACTGTGAAACAGAAAAACAAAACAAATAGGAAAAAAGTGTACTCAGAAGTGTGTGGTGAGGGTTGGGCATTTAGTCAAACATTAGCCATCCTTGCAATTGATATTACTATTAATAAATAAGTGGAAGTTTTATCCTTTGTGCTGCCTTTGTCAGGCATCAGCGGAAATACTATGTTAACTTCATACCCATACAGAGGTCAGAACACATTTTTCCTATCTTCAGTGGGGACTCAGTTTCCTCTTAATACATCAGAGAACCAGGGACACTACTGTCTGACAGCATTATGCATCACGTGACCACTGATTTTTAAGTAAACACCCCTGACACGTGTCCACTAAATTTGGAGTTTAGTTGTCTGTGCTTGAGACCTAGCCTGGTAGAAAGTCCAACCTGCCAGTACACAGCGACATCGTGCCTCACTTTTCACCCAAGGAGACAGTGAGTGAGGCAGGCACAGAACACACCCCAGCACACCCCGAGCATCTTCCAGTATCCCAATCCTTGCCCCCAAACCTCCTGTAGCGGGAACACAGGGAGGCTGTGACACAGAGGCTGTTTTAGGAAGTAGTAGATTTATTTGTGCCAGCACAACTCAGCAGGCTAATGCTCCCAGGTTGAGCACCCCGGGGAGGGAGAAGAGGGGTCTTATACCTTAGTTTAGGTAAGGGAGAGGGGTCGGGTTGAATGATTACACATTTTCCTTGGAATTCACAAGGTTGTACTCAGCAAAATCAGATTTTCAAAGAATAAATGGTCTCCAGGAAATGCATAGCAAGCAAGGGTTGTAAACCAATGACTTCACAAAGAGTTAACTGGTCACCATTTTGCATCTCCAGGAAACTGGTCCTTGGCTATTTCTCAAGCAAAATCTGTCTGGCAGGTTTTTGGGGCTTGCCGATTGATCTTCAAAAGGAATACTTTTAACTGTTATCAGCCCCTCTCTGCCACATCCCCCACTTTGATGCTCAACCCTTCATGGGTTAAGAGCATCATCTTTAATTTGGTGCATTAACATCATGTGGGCCGCAGTTTTTCATTAAACAACTGTTTCCACAAACTTAGAATAAGTTTGTTATTATTATTGGTGCTATGCAAGGGAGGATAAGACAGGATCTCACCAATAGGACTATAGATCCAATAATGTACTTAAGTCCTCCCAGATCTGAGAACATGTTTTCAAACCTATTACTGATTTTTTACGCCTTGCCATTTTTGAACCAGAACATGGGCCTGCTTTTCAATATTAGTGACTATATCAGTTATAGCTTTACTATTATCATCTATTTGCAAATAACAGTTAGAGCTCTTAAATTTACCACATACTCCTTCTTCTTCCACTAGCAGGTAGTCCAAAGCTAAGTGGCTTTGATAAACAGTTGTGTGCATTTGGGCTTGTTGCTGAGCAACAAGCTCAGAAGCCGTGGCTGTTTGATTAGTTTTAACTTATAAGACAGCTGATAACCTGATAATGTGATTTAGCATGTATATAGGCATGTGGTATCTCCAACTTCCATCTTGTGCCCATGTGGCTTTAGTGTACTGGTAGCTTTGTTTTGATAATCCAGTAAAGTATAGCTGGCCATTAGGGGTGCAGATATATTTGTCAGTATAACAAATTTCTGGCTGGGATGAATAACGATGGAAAACTTTTACGTCTGGCTAGATAGTTTCTATACATTTATAATTCTCTGGGGTGGCCATTCATCATCTTTCCAAACTTGGGTCCCTCTTATATTAGGAACTTGGTTGAGAGATCAAGCACCTCGTGTTTTGAGGCTTTCATAAAGGGGAATACCTAGTTTATCCCCCCCTTGGGTTAGGCAGAAGGAAAAATCCTGGCTGGATTATTCCTATTGTACATGTGCCTTTCCATAATGCTGGGAGCTGGGCATATGCAGCCTTTCCACATATCCAAAATAGCCCTTTAGGGGCTTTCCAGAGGTCTGGATTTACAGAGGACATATCTGTCCAGCTCTGACTTATAATGGGGATACCTTGAAATGGGTTAGCTTGTTCAGAGGATAGTACTGTACAGTTACTTATAGTTTGGGTGACAATAGTACATTGAGAAGATTTCGTTGCATTAGCAGGTGCCCAATACCAAACAGGCCTTGTTGGCCACCAGGTCTGGTGGGTTGAATTCCAGCATAATATTCTTTTGCAAGGAGTTTCTCTTACCCATTGAGTATTAGCAGACTCTGCTCTGCTTAAGCAGTTTTCTCCAATTACTTTTGAGGGGAGGATTCACTTTTGGGGTAGGTTATCTGTTCTAACAGTTACAGAATGGTTCCATTGAAAAAGATGGTATGCATTCAGACTAGTTCCCTCCCAAGGCCACTCTTTAGTCATTAGGGCTCCCCTGCATACCCAACAATTGGTGACACCAAGTATCCGGGCTATAAACAGATTTTGGCCTACTTCCCATGGTTGAGGGAAGGGGGTTAACTTTGACTGTTGGGCAGCCGGAGAAGCTACAAATTGTACAATTTCTTTAATCAGTTTCTCGGCTTTGGGTGCAGGGGCAAAATCCCAACAAACCCAATTTGTGTTTCTGGGGGTGCTACAGGCTATGACACCAGCTTTAGTGTACTGGTAGCTTTGTTTTGATAATCCTGTAAAGTATAGCTGGCCATTATGGGTGTAGATATGTTTGTCAGTATAACAAACATCTGGATGGGATGAATAACAATGGAAAACTTTTACATCTGGCCAGATAGTTTCTATACATTTACATGCTGGGTATGTGGGGGAAGCGATAGACACCCAAATTAGGTAGAAATACATAAAAGCACAAGTAAATTTCCTATCATAAGAAAGAATGGAAATGCTTGTGAGACCCTTTCCTAACATGTTCGATGGGAGCAACTCTATTAATTCTATAGCAAATAAAGTCAGTTATACAGCAATTAAAATGACAAACAGTTTAGCAAAGATAAAGGTTGACAAAGCAAGACAGTGGCTTGTCAGTAATGTCCACTGAGTCTTTAAGCTGAATTCTCAACTTTCTGCTGTGCATTGATCAGTCAGCTTCCGGTGTGTAGCTGAAGCAGGGCCGAAGTATCCTCAGGCTTCTAGAGCAGGGCTTGAGAAATCCATTCTGGGTTTTCCATTGGCCTCGGTGACTTGGCTTAAAAGAATGGAAATAGCCCGCAAAGCGCTCCTCCTCCTGTATGAAACTGCTCCAGTCCATGAAGCATTCAACCTCAGGGCCCCTGAGGGACTGGTTTATTAAATCTGAATGGTTAGAGAACACTTCATTTAATATTTCAATGCAACTGTGGTCTGGCTGTCCTGGCTCTATGGGTAGTAAGGTCTTTACCATCTCTACATGAATACGTGGGATTTTCACAGAGCATTCCCTGACATCTGACCATTCGAGCGTTGGTTAGCCAATATTGCCCCTTGTATTCCATTAATTTATCACTGCATGAGGCACCTTGACTGTTAGATGTTGTCTCATAGTTAATTTGTCAGCTTCTGTTATCAAGAGTGCTGTGGCTGCCAGGGCTCATAAACAGGGTAGCCAGCCCTGGGACACAGAATCTAGCTGTTTGGATAAATATGCCACAGGTTTAAGTCATGAACTTAGCATTTGAGTTAAGACCCCTACTGCCAACACATTCATGCACATATACAAAGAAAGGCTTAGTCACATCTGGGAGTCCCAGGTCAGGTGCATTGGTGAGGGCCTGTTTAATTTATTCAACAGTTTGTTTCTGGGTCTTTTCCCATAGCAGAGGCTCCTGTTCACCCCCTTTTGAGGCTTCATAGAGGGGTTTTGTCATGATAGAGAAGTTAGGTACCCAAATTCTATAGAACCTCACATTTCCCCAAAACTTCTGAATTTGACACTGGGTATTTGGGCTCATATAAACACACCGCTTGTTTTCTTAATGGGCCATTGCTATACATTAATTTTTGTTATTATTATTAGCTGTTTGATTTTTTACTTTGAACTTTTGAATGTACAGATTTAAATGCTTCCAGTAAGTTCCCTGGAGGGGTGAGACCCATTAGGGAAGCCCAGTGGCTCCTGAGACTAGAAGTTACCCACAAATTTAACAATCTGGGTAACAGCATGTACTAGTATAGGAACAGGACCATCCTTAGGGTCCTTTTTTTCTTACAGCTGTTGGTTGGGTCCTTCCTCTCTTCAATTTTTAGCAGCACTTACTCACCTGGGATGTCTGGGTTTTCCATGGTCCAGGAAGTTCCTAGGGAAGCAAGCTTATGAACTGTGATTAAAATCTGTCCTAAATGGACAACATATTTCCTTATGGGCACCTATGTCTGTGGCCCCATTTCCTTCAGAAGTGTAGGATAAAGGTCTACTGTTAAACAATTTCAAAGTTTTAATGGGTCCCATTTCAGGGACTAACTTGGATCCTGAGTGATGCAATACCAAGTACCTATGTTCAACTTACTTGTGTCTCCAAAGAATTTCTAGTGAGTATTATGTTAAACTGCAAATTGAAAGATTGTACTGTCCTAGTCCTACATCTGATGGAGTTTTCTTTGGATTTGCCGAGGGGTGGGGTAGGTTGCCACTTGGCCTGCAGTAGAATATAATTTTTAAAATATTTGAATGCCTTCTAAAACCTACCTATAGGAAATTTATCTATGCCTAGCCTGTATTAGCTACCATGCTTCAATTATTTATTCTTTAGAGATTTTTCGATCCCATAATCATTTGGGGTGCTGAGGGGTGAAGGTCCATCTTCTGTAACTTTTTCAGAGCTGACAGCAGGCGTAGTCCTGCCTAGCCAGAGATTGAAAATCTCCCCCTGTCTGACTTGAGGTTTCCAGATCTGTTTCAGCAGTGGCATTGTTTACAGGCACTGACTGGAATCCTTGCATGACCATTAGGTGGGCATGAAATTGCTGGATTCTGGCTTAATAAAAGGAATAAATGAGTAGAACAATTAAGTGAAACCAGGCAACATTTTGATAATTTTAGGTGGTGACTGATCACCTTTTTTACAAAAACTACAAGGCCTGAATTTATTAGCATAACTAAAATGATAAACTTTAATTTCTGTGGCTTTATTGCAAGTACCAGCTTTTGGAGTTTTTAATGTATTTCTGGACTATAGTGGTAGCCTGACAGGTTGTTTTAGATTATAATTTGAATCAGGCACTCAAGTGAATTTTATATAAAATTTGAAGAGAAATTCAAAAATGTTTGGAGACTTGCATCCAGAAAAGAATCTATTATGCCTACATTGTTTATAAAATTTCTTTTGTGTATATATTTTTTCATAAACTTTCCTCATACCATTTTTGACATGTTTGAACCTTTTATTTTTGTTCTATACCCCCTTTTAAAAATATTCAGATAACTATTTACTTTATTATAGGGCAGAAATTTGCCATATAAGATCTCTTCTTAGATAAAACATTTTTTTCTTATATTCCTTTTTTTCTTACTAAAACCTTATTTGTACACCAACAACCTTTTTATAGTTTTCCTTTGCTTTTTGCTTTCCTTTTATCTTTTTATAGATAACCTTTTACAGTCATAATTTGAATTCACCTTTTAGCAACTTTTTATTACAGGTTAGGTGAAACATTTATACAGACCCTAGGATTCTCTGGGGTGATGGCAAAAAGAGCGGTGAGCTTGGCCATGCCCCCCTTTAGTTAACAGTCACCATTACTGAGCTAGGTGTTCCCCCTACCCCTGGGGAGAGGCTGCACCATCCCTTTCAGTGGTCTTTTAGTCCGGATGTTGGACAACGTCCTGGGGGATTAAGCCATCAAGAACAATTGTGCTTTAAGTGCCCAGACTGACCATATTCATAGCAGCTGATACCATCTCCCTTAGCCGGTTTATTCTTATCAGACCTCTTTTGGGTGGCTGGAGCTTTGCCATTAGTGGCAACTGCCAATAGGTTTGTTTACTTTTCCTCTGGCTGGTGCTCATCCTGGAGTTCTTCTTTTTATTTATTTATTTAATTTTTTTAATGTTTCAGTTTCTTTTCTTTTTTTTTTTTTTTTGAGTTGGAGTCTCACTCTGTCACCCAGACTGGAGTGCAGTGGCCGCTCCCAGACACCACAGCTTCAACCTGCTGGGCTCCAGCAATCCTTCTGCCTCAGCCTTCCAAGTAGCTGGAACTACAGGCGCACGCTACCATGGCCAGCTAATTTTTTGATTTATTGTAGAGATGAAGTCGCGCCACGTTGCCCAGGCAGGTCTCAAACCCGTGGCCTCAGGCAATCCACTCACCTCAGCCTCCCAAAGCATGGGATTACAGGTTGAGTCACTGAGCCCGGCTAATGTCTCAGTTTCTAAGGACTTCAGAAGCTTTCTGTACTTGGGAGTTTGGTATTCATAGTCCTGAGTTAAGCCTCTGGAGTTGGGTATTTAATATTCCATAGGTATAATCTTGTTTGCAAAGTAGTGAAAACATTTTTAAAATGCCTCTGCATATAGAACTTTTGACCATTTTTTTTAGATCTACAAAGTGAATTTAATTGCCAGATGGTATTAAAGCAAAGTCTTGCTTCTTTTCAAACCTCATTATTTGTTATCTCTTAGTGAGTTCAAATTTGATTTTAATAGTGCACTATTTTTTAAAATTTTAATCCACATAATTTTAATTTGCTTCAATTATTTAATATCTGTCCCATTGGGGTGTCTGAGGGTACAGATTATTACACATTTTCTTGTTCACATTTCTTGAAAACCTAGAATTTGTTTTTGAACACTTGCAATTTATTCCTTAAAGGAGAATTCCAAAACAATTAAATAACTAAATAAAGCCATAAACAGCAATACCAGATATCCCTGGGACCCCGATGGCTTCTTCCAAGCTGAGTGTCCTCAGCCTTCCTTGAAGTCTTTTTTTTTTTATCCACGACTTTCCAGTGATGCCTACAAAATGGCCTGGTACAAAACCCTTTTAGAGTGAACAGACCACGTAGATGTAAAATGATCTGTTCTTACTTATTTCTAATTATGAACATGCAAAATTGTCAAAAAAAATCCTTACGAATTACTAAACAGCAGCCTTAGTTGTAAGATGTGGACAATTAAATGAGAGTGATCAGGTCTCACTCTATGCGCCACAGAGTGTGTCTAGTATTTTACCTGTTCCTTAGGTGAAGTACCGAGCTTAGCAAGGTGACTTAATCAGGTGGGAATGGCCAGTTCCCATGCCTTATTAAGTCCTACAAAGTATTCAACATTAAAAACTTTACCAGTCTTGTAAGAGGTGTGCTAGTCAGGCATAGCCAAAAAAGCAAGCAGCAGTGTTATCTAGCACTACAATTTAAAGTAGGGACTTAGCATACATTACACGACTCTAAGAGACTTCTCAACAGTTTTACAGGGACGGGCAGTTGATTTCAATCTTAGGCAAGGCCTAAACCTTTAGAAACCAGACTTACTTTTACCTAACCTGGCTTCTAGCATTTGAGAATAAGAACAGTTTATTCAGTCCCTTAGTTGCCAGAGAAAGATTACAAAATTATTTTCTCCAAGGTTAGCATTAACTTGCACTGATTAGCAAAAGGCTAAGTAGCATATAAGAGGCATTTCTACATTTCTTTACCAGTGGATTAGAATGAACTCCTTCAGAATTCATGAAGGAGAGCACAGGCTAAGGAAGGGAGAGGGTGTGGTCCCGGGAAAGAATTCAAGATAACCGGTAGCACTTCACATACACAGCAGGTAACTTTCCCACATCCCTAACAACAAAAGGCAGGAATTTTTAACAGTGTCAACAGGTTGGGAGAAACACCACACAATTAAAGGGAGGAAAACATACAATGACATAAAGAAACATGCGTTAATCATGTTTTTAAAAAATGACATGTCCCATTAAACAAAGCATAATAACTCAGCCAGTTTTTTAGCAGATTCAAAACAACAGACACACACAAATAAGAGAATGAGGGGTATGGGAAACATCTGTTTCATCCTCCTGTCTAGCTGTACTTCTCATGAAGATATTTCAGACACCTCTTGGTAATTGGCAGGTTGGTACAACCCCCAATGCAGACTAACTTTATGCAGAACCCTCCCGCTGTCCATCTCAGTTACATGCAATCACACAATGCATTCTTCAACCCTCCACCCTAATCCTAGGAGTCTATGGGTTCATCTTCAGACAGTATTACCTTCCACTGCCTTTCAGTTCTTTCCTTTAGACTGGAGATTACTAACGAACTCTGAGAGGTGATCAAGCTCCCCTTCTGTCATCTGTTGGCAGGTCTATGCAAAGGCCCTTATTCCTACCCTTTCTGTCAGGTGGTCATTCTGTCCTTTCTGTCAGGTGATCGTCTTCATGCCAGTTCCTAACCTCTTGGGTCCCTGTTGTGCTTTTTGTGGTCTGAGCTCAGTGTGCCAGGAGGGGCCTCTCTCCTATGGATCAGAAGGTCCATTATGCGCCAGGTGAGATTGCCTCTCCCATCACCCCAGAAGTCATACCCCGATGACAAAGGAGGTGGAACACACTGTCTCCGAACTCTCCCATTCCCGGCCAGTGCACCAAGTATGTAGCAGGAACACAGAGAGGCCATGACACCAAGGCTGTTTTAGGAAGTAGAAGATTTATTTGCACCAACATGACTCAGCAGGCTAATGCTCCCAGGCTGAGCACCCCAGGGAGGGAGGAAAGGGGTCTTATACCTTTGTTTAGGTAAGGGAGGGGGGTTGGGTTGAGCGATTACACATTTTCTTTGGAATCCACAAGGTTGTACTCAGCAAAATCAGATTTTCAAAGAACAAATGGTCTCCAGGAAATGCATTGCAAGCAGGGGTTGTAAACCAATGACTTCACAAAGAGTTAATTGGTCACCATTTTGCATCTCCAGGAAACCAGTCCTTGGTTATTTTGTTTTCTCAAGCAAAACCTGTCTGGCAGGTTTTTGGAGCTTACCGATTGATCTTCAAAAGGAATACTTTTAACTGTTATCAGTCCCTCTCTGCCACACTCCCACCTCCCCAGACCAGAAAACTCCCTAGGAAGCGCCAGTAATCTGGCCCTGCCTCTCTGTATTGAGCTGATTGGTCGAGGTGGTCACCTGACCCAGGCTGAGCCAATTGGAGTACTCTAATGACTACTTTAACAGGGAAGTAGCCATTAAGATGCCAAGCACCAGGGGAGTCACTTTGGTATATGGTGGGCACCTGAGAAGAAGGAAGGGATGGGCTCCCACAACTGAGCCTCTGAATTGTGACCAGGTTTTCTCTGATTCTTCTTCCAATTAGGTAAATTACAACAGTATTTTTTTCTATGAGTTACACTTCTTTTGGCCCACATTACCTGGGGTTAGGAAAGAGGAAAGGGTTGTTTGATGGTCCACTCTCCACTTGGCTCGCTAGGCATCCCCTTTTCCTCATGTGTGATTGGCTTCAGGTGTTTGGTGAATCATTCCATATTCTCATTTTAAAATTCTTCCAACAACCTTTCTCTTCTTTTAGAAAAAGTTATATTTCTTTTTTCATTTTTAATTTTGATATACTAGGCTTTAGATTGTAATCTTGAATTGTATAGTTACTCCCCTTTTTATTATATTTCTTTTATGCTTAAGAATGCTTTTCTCATCTGATGGGTGAGTAAATATTCCCCTACATATTAAAGATGATTGTGGCTTCATTTCTTATAATGTGCTCTCTAAAGCACTTTGAATTCATAATGTTAACAAGCGGTGTGGTGTGAACATTTATCTTTCCATCCCTCCAACTATGTTTCAGTTGGTTAAACTATTGTTAAGCTCATTAATCACAATAGCATAAGGGAGGGACTGGCAATTGTAGGACACTGCCAGGAGGGGGGTGGGTGGAAGCACATAATAGTACAAAGGGTACATGGTCGGAAACCAGGAAAATTGAGGACAAGTTGGGGGCCCAAACTTCACCTTCACATAGACTACTTATGTACCTAATCCTGACTTTTATCTCACATCTCTATAATAAAATAAAATTCTAAAAAAACCACAAAACTATTATTAAGCTCAATGGTTTACATACAGCCATCCCTTTAGGCCCTGATTTATCTTTTCACATTCTTAATTTTGAAATAACTTTAGGCCTTCAAGTTGAAAAAAAAAATGTACAGAATCCCTTCACTAGATTTCTATATTGTTAGCATCTTATAACCATAGAAAATTTTCCAAAACTAGGACATTAACATTCATGCAGTACTTTTAACCAACGTACAGACTTTGAATTTCACCAGTTATCTCACTAATGTCCATTTTCTATTCTAAAGTCTCATCCAGGCTACCTCACTGCATTTGGTCCTCATTTCTCCTTAGTCTCCTCTAGGCTGACATTTCCTCAATCTTTACCGGTCTTTTACAACTCTGACACTTTTAAAGATACTGGTCAGGTATTTTATAAAATGTCTCTCAATTTGGATTTTTGATATGCTAGTTTTTGTCAAGAATACCTGTTTTATTCTCCTCCCCTTACCATTGGTGAGAAAGAGAATTCCACCCCAGTGTTATGGGAGTGGTTGAACACATGGCACCTGACACTGGACAGATGAAACCCACACTTTATTAGTACCATACACTCATGGCCTGGGAATGAGGAAACCACAGGCCAAACGTAGAGTCACATGGTTTCTCACTCTTGGAAGAGCAGTGCACAGGCATAAGCTGCAGGGGGAGAGGGGTTGCAGTTTGTGTAGTAACAAGAAGATGAAGTGACTCTTGGCTCATGGGAAGATGACTGACTTGTTTAAATACTTCTGCAGGCTGGTGGAAAACAGAAACTGGCCACTTGGGTAAGCAGGCACTGTGCCTGGCCCAAGGAGGCCTGTGACAAGGAGGGTACTTTGACTAGGGGGGACTTCCTCCCTGAGACACAATAGGGAGGAAAACTTGTGGTAGAATAGGGAGGAAAATCTGTGGTTAGGCTATTCAAAGTCCTCCCAGTTTTCTTCAGATTTCAAGACATACCTATTGGGCCCCAATTTTAGGTCTTATATCACATTACCAGGAAAGAGATTTTGTTTCCTCCTCTGTGCATCAAATCAGGGATCCATGATGGCCATATGTTGCATTACTGGTGATGTTTACCTTGATCAGTTGGTTAAAGGGAGTGGCAATTGTAATTATGTTGGTTCACTCCAATGCTGCTATTTTTTTGTTAGTAATAAATATGGTGTGGGAAGGACTATGGAAATAACCTGTTTTCTCTCAGATTTTGATCTACTACTTTTAGAATACATCTAGCAATCTTGCCTATGACAAATGTTACCTAATGGTAACTTTCTGTTTTTCTCATTGCTATTACATGTATTAACTGCAAGGGAGAGTCATTTTTATTCCCTGTTTACTTATTTGTTCAGTTTATTTATATGTATGGGCTCATGAATAATGCCATTATATTATGAGTTATAATCAAATCACCTCATTATTTCTTTCTTTATTTATTTTTATTTTTTTTTTTTGAGTGGGAGTCTCACTTTGTCACCCAGACTGGAGTGCAATGGCCGCTCCTGGCCACCGCAGCCTCCACCTGCTGGGCTCCGGCGATCCTTCCACCTCAGACTTTCAAGTAGCCGGAATTACAGGCATGCACTACCACGCCCGGCTGATTTTTTGATTTATTGTAGAGATGAGGTCTCGCTGCCCAGGCGGGTCTCGAACCCGTGAGCTCAGGCAATTCACTCACCTCAGCCTCCCAAAGGTGCGGGATTACAGGCTAAGCCACCGAGCCCAGCTCATTATTTATTTTGCTCCTTGAACTCTTACTAGCATTGGGAGCTGATTTGTGTTGGTTCTGTGGTCCTTGGATATGACCCTATTTGGTTTTTGGACCTTTTTCTTGCACTATAAGATGCTCAGATTCATCTTATGCTCTGCCCCCCCCCCCCCCCCCCCCCGATTGAAATCACTTCTACAAGGAGTTCTGGATCCTTTTTTTGGAGAACAACACTTACAAACCAATATTTTGATGTATTCATTATTACTGGTGTTTCATTGCTGCTAGGTCCACTCCATGGAGAGAGGTAGGAAATATATTGTATGTATATACTCATGCTTATAGACACAACTATAATTATATATTTATCTACTTATATGTATCAATATTAAAAGGAAAGAGCTCTTCAAAAACCAGGACCTCATACTGACACTTCCAGTTCCAATTCATTCTAGCCTTATATGTAAATTCATTCTCTGACCTGGCTTTCATTATCTATGATATCTTTACTTTTGTTTTCATTCCTTGTGAGTGTATACATAAAGGAATTTCAGAATTGCTAACCATTGCCCCTGTTAGAAACAGATATACCAACTTAAGTTTGTGTACAGTTCTTTTTGTCTTCAGCACTTTGAGAACATAGTCAAAAATAGCATTTTCCAAAGTTTCTGAGCTTAGATCTGGTCTTCCTCACTCTTTCAGGCTGGCTAAAACATCCATTTGTAATATAATCAGTTTAAGTTGTTCCTGTTTTTGTTTGTCTTTGGGCTCCTCTTCTCAATATCCTCAATATCCTGGTTGATTTAAATTTTTATTTATATTCTTTTATATGAAACATTACTATAATTCAAAGATTCAGGGCTATATACAAAAAATGTATACACAGAGAAGTGTCACTCTTTCTGTTCCCTTCTACTTTTTTTCCCATTCCTCATTTCTTCTCCCATCTTTCCCACCCTGCCCCAATCTCTTTAGTTTCTTATTTAATCTTTCATGAATTTATTTTGCACAAATGTACAGACACATACATGTTTTCTTTTTTTTTTTTTTTGTTGGAGTCTCACTCTATCACCCGGACTGGAGTGTAGTGGCCGCTCCCGGCCACCACAGCCTCGTCCTGCTGGGCTCCGGCGATCCTTCCGCCTCAGCCTTCCAAGTAGCTGGAACTACAGGCACGCGCTACCACGCCCGGCTAATTTTTTGATTTATTGTAGAGATGAGGGCTCACCAAGTTGCCCAGGCAGGTCTCGAACCCGCAGGCTCAGGCAGTCCACTCACCTCAGCCTCCCAAGGCGCAGGATTACAGGCTGAGCCACCGAGCCCAGTTACATGTTTTCTTATATTTCCTTTTTACATGAAGGATAGCATACTACATGTATTTTTTTACTTTGTCTTTTTTTTTTTCCTTAATAGGACTCCTGGTTTTCATTCCTGTTTCAAAGAGATCTCATATTTGTTCTCTACGACTGCATTAAGCTCCATGCTAAGGCTGCACTGTACATAAATTATACAACTACTCACTTATGTATGGACTTTTAAGTTGCTTCCAATATTTTGCAACTACAAACAATGCTCCAGTGAACAACCTTGGGCATACATATTTTTGTACTGGTGGAAATATGTCCTCAAGGTATATTCCCAGGTGTTGGATTATTAGGCCAAAACTTAGGTGAACACAGAGTTTTGTTAGATAATTCCCAAATTTCTCTCCAGATGTGTCATACTGGTTTTCATTTCCACTAGCAATGGTAGAAGAGTGACTGTTTTCCATAGCCTCATTAACAGAAGATATCACCTTTTGTAACTATTGTCTATGCGTTAGACAAGAAATTTTGTCTTGGTATTGTTATAATATACATTTGTCTAATTGTGAATATGTTTTGACACTTATCACTTAACCATATGCTTGAGGATTGGGTTTTTTTCCCCCTTGGGATCATCTGTTCATATCTTTTTCCTATTTTTTCTTTCAAATTTGTGATTCTTTTGTTCCTTAAATATTTAAGAGCTCTATATGTACGTGGAATATTATCCATTTGTCTGTGGTGTATGCTGCAAATACTTTATTCCATTTTGTAAATTTTGCCTTTTGATGACTTGTGATATATTTTTGCAGTACTTTATTTACATTCGGTCAAATTCATTGTTCTTTTATTTTCTTGCCTCTGGAATTTGACGAATACTTCAAAAGCGTTTCTCTACACTGATGTTAAAGAAGAGTTCTGCTATGTTTTCTTCAAAACCAGATTTGGTGTCATTTTATATGTTTAGATCCCGAACTCATTTGCAGTTTATTTTTATGTATTGTGTGTTATATGAATCTTCTATTATTTTTCCAAATGTCTAATGTGCTCCAGAAACATCAATTAAATGTTCACCTTTGTTCTAGCTTTACATGCCAGCTTTTTCTTATATTTTCCTACGTACTTGGTTGTATTTCTGCGTTTTCTATTGTCTTCCACTGGGCTATGTGTCTACTCTTATACCAGGACCATGATGTTATAATTACAGAGACTGTATAGTATGCCCTCCCATTTGATGTCATAAGCTCACTCCTCTATATTTTCTTTTTCACTTATTTTCTAGCTATTGTTGCAATTTTACAAGTGAACTTTATTATCAATTTGTCTAACTCCATAAAAATGTTTGCTGGGTATTTTTGAGATTGAATTAAATTTATACATTAACTTAGGAATAACTTACTTCTCTTTAACGTTGAATTATTCTATCAAGGAAAATGTCTTAGTCTGTTCATGCTGCTATATCAAAATACCATAGACTGACTAGCTTATTTTTTAAAAAGAAATGTGTTTTTTATAGCTCGAAAGACAGAAGTCCAAGATCAAGGTTCTGGCAGATATACTGTTTGCAAGGGCCATCTTCCTGATGGTACATTCTGACTGTGTCCTCACATGGTGGAAGGGGCAAGGTAGCTCTCTGGAGCCTCTTTTTTTCTCTTTTTTCAAAATAGTCCTATTCTATTGACAGAATCTTATGCTGTTACCCAGTCTGTAGTGCGGTGGCATGATAATAGCTCTCTGCAGCTTCAAAACTTCTGAGCTCAAGCGATTCATCTACCTTAGCTTTCTGGGTAGCTAAGATTACAGGCACATGCCACCACGTCTGGCTAATTTTTTACTTTTTGTAGAATGGGAGTTTTACTTTGTTTCCCGAGCCAGTCTTGATCTCCTGGCCTCAAGCAATTCTCCTGCCTTGGCTTTTCAAGTTGCTGAGATTACAGGCGTGAGCCACCCTGCTCAGCCAGGGTGTCTCTTTTATGGCAGCACTAATTCCATTCATGAAGTGATTCTCATGGCTTAACCACTTCCTAAAAGACCCCACCTCCTAAAAGTCTAACATTCTGCCTTCTTACAAAAAGTTTATTTCAATTTTTTATATCCCTTTCACACCTCTCATTTTACTTTCACAATTTCTATTTGTTTACAATATAAGATAGCTGTGCATTAGTCTTTCCCCTTGCTCACCTCCATTTCAATACTAGATGTGAGTTACTCATCATCAGATATGCTAGTGAAGATTTTCCTGTCATCATATGTGGAGTTACAACCTCAGTTCATCCTTTAGAATAGAAGTTAGCAAACTTTTTGTGTAAAGACCTATGTAGTATATACTAAGTTTATGTCCCACAGTATCTCTGTCACAACTACTCATCTTTGCCAGTGTAGCACAAAAACATCTCTAGATAATACATTAAATTAAGAAGAATGACTGTAATCCAATAAAACTTTACTTACAAAACCAAGCTGTGACTAGCTTTGGCCCAGTGGGTCATAGTGTGCGGACCCTTGCTCTAGTGGATTCCTCAGGAAGTGCTAACATTGTCCTACTGCTTATTTCTAATGGCATTGTTTCCTAAGTTCCTGTCTGTTGAAAACTGCTTTTTTGGAAGCTGTGGCATTTGAAGGGTCAGCTCAAGTGGATATAAAATGGTTAGTTCAGACTTATTTTTAGACAATTTCTGATTTTATATTTTTAAAAATTATTCTTAGTGAAGATATGTTTCATATCCTCAAATGTTTGTTTGAATATAATTAATTTTGTTTGGAGTGTTGACTTACTTTTCTTCTGCTTCATAGTTGCTGAATATGTGAGAAATTTTGTTTCCTGGGTTTTTTTTTTCTTTTTTTTTTTTTGGATGGAATTCCTCCTTTGGTTCATTTTTAGGATATCGAGTTGTTTTACAAGAACTTTAGTTTACTGGGGCCATTATCTGCCAATATAGCAAAGGACAGGCCTTAAATTTAGCCTTTCCGTTTGTTTGTTTTGGTAATGGAAAGAGAAGTTTTGAATGCTCTGATTCTGTGGTTCTTTTATGTCTTGCAACATTCTGAATTTTATCCTATTGTTTCTTTTCCCTGTCATTACCAAATGCCAAAGATGCTTCTTTCTTTCTTCTTTCTTTTACTCTTCTTCAGAAGCTATGCATTTCAAAGTCTGTATTTTTAAAATATCCCCACTACATTCAATTGCACATATTTTGGAGTCACTTCTTTATAGTTCTTCTTCTTACTATCTATAACACTTTTTAGGTATATTTGGACCTATTTGAGGCCTATTTTTTCTGGCTGTAGTTTTAGATCAAATGTATGCTCCACGCTATCTTCCTTTCTCTGTATATCTTGCAGTTTTTTGTCTCCTGCCTTTGCTTGCCACAAAACCTAGTGATGGGAGAGTGACAAATCATGTGCTCGGATTTCATGCTTTTTTTTCTTTTTACTCACAATTGTTTTAAAGTTTTGGCATTATCTATTTCTGAGTAATGCTAAGGGTGTGGCTTTGGTATAGATTTACATTTTACTCTCCGGTTTGTTTACATTCTTTCAGGAGAAACTATTAGGAGGCAGATAGCTGGATGGTCAACATTGTCCTCTGCTAACTTACTGCTTATTTCTAATGGCATTTTATCTTATGTGAATGCATATGTCTATATATACAAGCATAGATGCTTATACACATGAGTCTATTTGCTGTCTAAAGTAGAGGTTTCTTGAGCTTGCTGTGTGATTCACCATTGATGTTTTTGATTAAATATACATTGTTATTCTTGGTGGCAAACAAGAGACCGTGAATACCTTCTCAGGATTTTTAAAATGTTCCTTACCTTAAAGCACGTTCATGAAGATGGACCAAAAGGCCCCAGCCACACTGCTAGAGCTTGCTGCACAGAGTCTGCTGAGCAATGAGCCTGCAGTTATCCATGCTCTTGAGGAGCTCCCAAGAGACCTCTTTTTCCATTGTTCCTTTCTGCCTTTTGGGGGTGAGGGGTGGGCACAAGAAGACACTGAAGGCAATGGTGAAGATGTGGCCCTGTTGCTGTCTCCATGTTGGGGCATGGAGTATATGGGAGTCACGCTTGGAAGCCAAACTCTTCCTTGCCCAGAATGCTTCCTCTTGGGATGATTATGTATAATATAGCCATAGGGAGTCAGCAGGAGGGTATACTGGAGCCTGAGAGAGAAGATGGCCTAATGATGAATGCTGAGAATTTCTGTGAGGCTGTTGGTTCAACACTTGGGGTCACCTTAAGGATTCTTATGTCTTACAGAATTGATTATGGAATAGCGATGATTGAGGATACTACTGATGAGCTTACCTACTGGGTATTAATACATAGAAGGACATGGGCAACTAGACTAGGTAAAATGAAAGATTGGGAAGAGAATGAAACATTTTGAATTTGTGTGGGAAAAGGAAACTTGTTGGTAGATGGAATATGGAGAGAAGACCAGGGATAAAAGATTGTTACTGTGTCCCCATCATTGATCTTACTAGGTTATATTAGAATCATCTTCTTCTCAGGTGATCTGTCTCTTTCTGTTTCCACAGGGGACCTAAACTGAGGATCCTAGATTTAAGGCAGGACCCAGACTGCAGGACCACATGCTCTGAGATCAGGACCACCTTCTGTTCTCAGGCTTGTGCTTACTCTCAACATTCTATCCAGAAAATAAAAGAAGCCAAGAAAAGTGTTATGTGCCACCAAATGTTAGAGTCTGAATCTCAGTCAGCCAGGGAACCTATGAAATTATTAGTGGATCTTTCCCTTGATGGTAGCTTGAGAACACAGCAATTGATTTCTTTACTTTGGAGTAAAGCTGAACAGAGCTTTGAGTCCTTGCACCTATGCTGCAGAGATTTGCAAATTTAAAACGTGTTTCCCCACAAAAGCATTTTGAAGATTGGACATGTAGCTAACCTTTTTATAAGAAGAACTCTAAGAAAAAAACAGAGGACTTTGAGAGGCCTTGTTTGTTTCTTACCTCTATTGTCCTGTACATCCTCCTCCTTGTTACTGACCACAGTACTGATATGTAAAATGGGCTGACTCAGTCATGGTACACTATTTCCCTGTCCACACTGATTGACTCACTTATGGGTACTTGACACAAGTCAGGAGAGTTGAAACCTTTCCTGAATGTTTTTGTGTGGAGTAGGTATTGTTTATTGAAGCCAATAACATTACTACTGAGGTCTTTTAAACTTCTTGTATTCATGATTGCCTTAGGCTGCAGCTAAAAGATGGTGCGGGGCAGGGGGACCAATATGCCCACTACCTACTGGAGTCTTTATCAGTATGTTCCCATCTCTTTTCCTATATTTAAGATCCCTGGGGCTCAGCTGTTCCTTATTTCACACACATTCCCAAAGGATCTGCTATTAGGTACTATTCCAGGTGTTAAGAATGAAAAGGCAAAGAAGAGCCTATGCCAAGTCACTCACAGTACAGATGTTTCTATTATTTGCTCTTCCACTCTTTTGTAGGGCATCTGGGAAAGTTGTTTATCCCACCTGTACTTTAGATTTTTTATTTAAGTTGCCCCTTACATACTCTGCTCAATCCATATTTGCCTCTTTATGCTGTTGGTTAGCTCCTCAACATTCAGGTCATAGCTTCAATGTTTCCTCCTCAGGTTTGCTCTTACTTCCCTCTACTTCCTTCCCCTACTTCTCTTCCCTCCCATGCCTTACTTTACCATGGTATTTCTTAATGTACAATATATATTTATTTCCTTCTTGGTACACATCATTTCATGTGTATTTGTTCCCTCTGCTCTCCCACTGAAGTTGCACTGTTTCATATGGTAGACACTTTCACATGTGGCTACTGGGCACCACAAATGGGTCTACTCCTAAAGGTGATGTACTCTTATTGTAAAATGTTTATTGAATGTCCAAGACCTAGTGATAAATAATGTAGAAGAAATAATTAATAATTTACTTATATGGTTGACATGTTGAAATGATAACATGCTACAAGTTAAAAACTTAGTAAAAACAAGGATGCAAATTAATAATTTGTTCATATTGTTTACAAGTTGAAATGACAGCGCTGCATTTCAAAGCCTCAATAAGAGAAAAAATGTAAAAATTATTAACGTTTTCCTGCCACTGACATTTCAATGCCAATATACTGCATTTCAATGACTTAACAAAAGAATAGAAAATATCTAATAATTTGTATAGTGTTTTCTTTGTTGATATGAAAACAGACTGCATTTTAAAGACATGGTAAAAGATAAGAATGTAAGAATACTTAAAAATATATCTATGTTGTTTCCATGTTGAAATAACATGCTGAAGTTCAGATTCTGTAAAAAAAAAATTAAATACTTTGTGCTCTTATTGCTTATATCTTGAAATGATGAACAATAGTCCAAATACTTAGAGAAAATAATGTAAAATACAACAAATTTTTTTATTATTTTGATTTTGTAACGAGAACATGCTGCATTTTTAACTTAGAAAAATGTGTTAAAGTAACTGATACATAATTGCTTCCTTGTTGAAATGACAACACATGACTTTTCAAAGATTTAGTAAGAAAAAAGGATACAAAATTGATTAATAATGTGTTCATATTGTTTGCTTGTTGAAATGATAATGCACAGCATTTCAAAAACCTACTAAAAATGTAAAAATAATCAATTTTTATTGCTTCCATGTTGAAATTATGATACTTTTGAACATTTTGTGTTAAATAAAGGGTACTATTAAAATTAAATTCACCTGTTCTTTTTAACTTTTTTATCTTGGTTTTTACTTTTTTCACTGTTGGTCTTACCTTATATTATCGACATCAGCTGGGCTCTCATACCCTCTGAATTTCAGTACAGATCAGTAAGTGGAAAATAGTAGCAGGGTATTAGAGAGGGACAAATGGAGAGAGATTGAAATATTTCCTCTTTTGCCACTATTCTGCTTAGGTGCCATGGTTCTGTCAGTGGCTGTGTCTCACCACATCATGGGGAAAAATTAGAAAGCCAAACAAAGGGATAATTAGGAATATTGTTGGTGTATATTGACAAGTGTGAAAAACATATTTACAGTGACATGTTTAGAAATTTCTTTTGCAAGTTACAGCTGGTGATGTCACCAAGATGGTGGAATAGAAGGTAACCCGCTCATATCTCCCTACAACAACAAGAATTCTGTACTTGTTCATAGACAAAAGTCTCTGTGGGATCCTCAGGATTTATATAAGTTTGTAAAAACCTTGGTGGAGTCCAAGGCCTAGGAGGGTCATTTTGAAAGTGCAGACCAACATCTGGGTGGCTGATCCGCCCTTCTGACCTTGAAGTCAGGTTCAAGCCTGGATATCGCCCAGGCTCCCTAGAAGGTTGACTTTAGCCCTGTTTGACCTTGACCCTGCAAACAAAACCATAGGCCAAGAAGTTTAAAATGTATAGCATACTCGAGTGCCTTGGAGAAAAGTCTCATTTGACTGTCAACATAATCTCGGCAGTGAACTTAAGAGCTCAGGTGCTGCTCGAGACTTCCTCAACTGAGGTCCCAGCTCATAGCTTCTCACACAAGGATTCATTTGGAGACTCACCCGTATTTGCCAACCCAGATGTTTGAGCCTCCGAGATGCGCTTGCCAACCTATGTAGAACAGACTTCCAGGAAAGCCCACTTTCAACTCCAGACCCTCTTACTGCAGAGACTTTCTGGTAGACATGTACCTGGTTAGGCCAATGAGTTGAGCTCTCCAGCTTCCACCCCACAGCAGATCCTGCGTGTATACAGTCTCATCTTCAGCTCCTCACATTGCAGGCAAGGAACTATACTATCTGTGCAAGATATTGCTGGGAGAAACACACCCCTCTGAGTTGAGACCAGCCTCTAGTTTCTACCACAACAAATCCCAAGAGGACCCAGTCTCAGCTCCAGCCCTTCCTGCTGGGCTGAGGAAGTGTTCTATCAGTGCAGAGACTTACTTGGGTCGAGAGGGACCTAAAAATTTGGAATTTATCTATCAAAAAATTGTGTATGTAGTCTTAGATGTTTAAACTTCAGTCACCTTCAAAGTACTCTCAGTTTGATGCAATACACATATCGAGATGCTTTTTCCACAGCTCAAAACAATTTTTGAACTTGTCAATTTTGATACCTTTCAGTGCTTCTGCCATTTTAGGTTTCACCTCTTCCACATCGGGAAAATGTCTCCCTTTTAGGAATTTTTTCAACCAGGGAAACAAACAAAAAAAGTCATTCAGGCAAGATCTGGTGAATAGGGAGGGTAGGGCACGAGAGTCAAGCTGTTTTTGGTCAAAAACTGCTGAGAATTCAACGTGGTATGGGCAAGTGAGCTCATAAATCACCCATTATGAAATGGGCAAACATGTTAAAACGCCGTCTAAAAGAAGTTCACTGAAGCCAAATGCAGACTCTTTCAACAACGCTATCTGGTGCACTGATGCCGATGGGTTCCTAGAACATGTACCTAAAAGGGGAGGCCTGGACTACAAGGGGTCCACCCTCCAAAAAAATGATTTCTTTTTGGGGATCACCTTTGTATATCAAAAGTAGGAAAACCCAGATATTGTCATGGACAAATTCCTAGAAACACTCAACCTTGCAAGACTGAATCATGCAGAAATAGGAAATCTCCATAGACATCTAACTAGCAAGAAGATTGAATCAGTAATCAACAACCTTTCAACAAAATAAGGCCTGGACCACATGACTTCACTGGTGAATTCTACCAAACATTTATTTATTTTTTAATTTTTATTTTAAAGATGTATAGTACAATTCAGGATTAGGTATACAAGTGGCATCATACAGGTAAAGTTTGGGCCTCCCTTTGGTCCCCACTTTGCCTGGTTTCAGATCAGGTACTCTTATTGATGTTGTGTCCCCCCCACCTCCCAGCAATATCCTGCTACTGAATTTTACTGAATAAATTCTACTTAATTCTACCGTTAATTTAAAGAATTATCACCGCTCCTTCTCAATCTCTTCTAATAAATTGAAGGAGCGGGATAATTTCTCAGCTCATTCTATGAGGCCAACATGATCATGATACCAAATCCTATCA
This sequence comes from Carlito syrichta, assembly GCF_000164805.1. Taxonomy (NCBI): domain Eukaryota; kingdom Metazoa; phylum Chordata; class Mammalia; order Primates; family Tarsiidae; genus Carlito; species Carlito syrichta. The sequence continues at coordinate 75,906 of NW_007248885.1, forward strand.
AAGCCACAACAAGAAAACTACACAGCAATATGCCTTATGAATGTCAATGCTAAGAATCCTACAAAAAATACTTGCAAGCAGGATTCATAAGTATGTTAAAATAATTACACATCATAACTGAAATAATTCCTGAAAAGTAAGGATAATTCAAGACATGAAAACCAATTAAAGTACTACACTAACAGAACAATAATTGTAAAAGGCCATAACACCATGTCAACTGATGCATAAAAAATGCATCAAACAAAAATGCAACATGCTTTCATGATTTAAAAAAACAAACACTCAATAACCTGGAAAGGAAGGAAACTTGCTAAATGTGATATAGACCATATGTGCTAATACCCATAGCTAACATCACACTCAATGGAAAAGGCTGAAAGCTTTTGTCCTATGATCAAAATCAGGACAAGGATACCTGCTTTTTCCACTTCTATCTCAGCATACTATGGAAAGCTCTACACAGAGTAATTGGGTAAAGGTTAAAAAAAGGCATTCAGGATAGAATAGACGAAGTAAATTACCTCTTATAACAGAGGACATGATCTTATATAGAGAAAACCCTAGTGATTCCACAAAAACCTGTTAGAGCTAAGAAATCAATTTGTCAAAATTGCAGGATAGAAAATCAACACATAATAATCAGTTGGATTTATGTATACTCACAATAAACAATCCAAAACTAATTAAGAAAATAATTATATTTACAATAGCACTAAAAAGAATAAAATACTTAGGTATAAACTTAGCCAAGGAAGTGAAAGACTTGTACACTGAAAACTACAAAAACTTGCTGTAAGAAACTAAAGAAGACATAAATAAGTGGGGAGATATCCTGTATTCTTGGATTGTGGTCACTTTTCTAGGAAAGTCTTTCCTACTCTGAGGATATGAAATTAGTTTCTCTCATGATGGTTCTAACATTTTACAGGTTTTATTTGTCCCAGTAGGTTTTCTTAAAATTTCTGTGTATAACCAATGGATCCAGAGCAATATATTGAACAGCCTATCTTTCTTCAGCTAAGTGTTAATGTCAACTCTCCCATATCAAGTTCTCCTATTTGTAATGGAATCTTTATTCTATTAATTCTAGTGGCCTAATTGTCATATTAAGTGAATTATCTTGATTATTTTAGCTTAATTAACAAAACTTGATATCTGGTAAGCCATGTCTGTTCCCTTTCTCTCCACCTTCTTCTATATTTTATTGGATATTATGAGTTTTTTGTCCTTCAGCATGTATTGTTGAAGTAAGTTTTCATTATTCCATAGAAAGCTGTGTTGTGTTGGCAGTATGATTGGAATCACATTGAATTTATAGTTTAAGTGAAGAGAACTGTCATTTTTATCATAAAGATTCTCCCATGAGGATGATTTATATCTGCATTATTTAGGGTTCTCAATAACATCTTATATTTTTCTCAGTTCAAGTTTTAAGTTTCTTTGTACGATTTATTTCTATGAACCTTATTATTTTGTTGCAATTTTAATTGGTACTTATTCTAAATTGTTCTTCCTCTAAATACTTGTTTCTGGTATGTAGAAATACAATCGATTTTTGCTGAGCTGTCACTAATGCTAACCTTATAGATTATGTCAGGTTTTTCTGTACAGACATGATAGATATTGTCTTTATAGATATGATATTTTGGTGTTTTCAGTTTCCAAGCAATATACCTTTTACATCTTCTATTTACTGCACTGGCTAGAGCCTCCATCACTGAGTAGAATGAATGACAATATTGAAAAATCTTGTCCTGTTCTTAATTTTCAAGGATAATCCATCTAACTTTTGACCATTGTGCACAAGAAATGCTAAAGATTATTTTCTAGTAACACTTTTCAGTTTCTTCTATTCCTAGTTTGATAAGAATTGGATTTTGGTTTATTTTATAAAGAGGCACTGGATTTTATTGTATAAATGATTTCACTCTATCTGCTAAAATGGTAACCTAATCTTGTTTCCATTTATGTGATTTACAGTAACATTTTTTCTAATGTTAAGACACTTTTACAACCATGTGACAAACAAAAATTATTATGGTTTATTGTCATTCTCATGCATCACTTGATTATATATACAATAATTAATTTAAGATTTTTATTTTTGTTAATAGTTAGCTTGAGCTACATATTTTATTTTGCTTATTATCTTGTCTTGCTTTGGAATCAAGATTGTTCTCATAAAATATATTTTGGAGTGTATGTTTTTATCTGAGTCTTTAGTAAACTTCTTATAAACTTGAAATTATCTGTTCCTTGAATGTTTAATAAAGTTTTCCTCTGGTTCCTAGTGGTTTCCTTAAGCCTACCTTTAAAAAAGTACAAATTTACTTTCTCGGGTCTAGAAGAAAAAAACACTTTAAAAACCTAAAGAAAATCCAGAATATTGACTATGTTATAAGAAAACTACCTACAAAATAAGCCCTTTACCAGATGCTTTCCAGCAGAATTCTACAAAACATACAAGGAGGAACAGATCCCAATCCTACTGAAAGTATTCCAGGCAATTTATAAAGATGGAGCTCTCCCCAAATCATTTTATAAAGCTAACATCACATTGACACCCAAACTAGGTAAAGAGCCAACAAAGAAAGAATTACAGGCTAATATCCTCTATGAACATGAATGCTAAAATTCTCAACAAGAGCCTAGCAAACTAGATCCAACAACACATCTCAAAAATCATCCACCACGACCAAGTTGGCTTCATCCCTGGGATGCAGGGATGGTTCAACATCCACAAGACCATAAACATAATTAAATACATCAATAGATGTAAAAACAAAAATTACATGATTATATCATTAGACACAAAAAAGCTTTTATTAATATCCAGCACTCCTTCTTGATAAAAACTCTTGAATATCTAGGCATAGATGGAACATACCGCAAAATAGTAACAGCCATCTATGAGAAACTCATAGCCAACATACTGCTAAACAGACAGATATTGGAACCATTTCCCCTGAAAACTGGAACAAGACAAGGATGCCCATTCTCACCCCTCCTTTTCACCATAGTTTTGGAAGTTCTAGCTAGAGCAATCAGACTAAAAGAGATTAGGGACATTCAAGTAGGAAAAGAAGAAGTCAAGTTATCCCTCTTTGCAGATGACATAATTCTATACCTAGAAAACCCAAGAAAATCTGTCAAAAACCTCCTTGCACTGCCAAAGGACTTTGGCAAAGTCTAAGGGCATAAAATAAATGTGCAAAAGACAGTTGCATTTCTATACACCAACTATAAACAAGCAGACACCCAACTAAAAAACACAATCTCATTCACAATAGACACACACACATATTTAAATTATCAGCAGCATTCTTCTCAGACCTGGAAATGACAATACAGGAATTCACATGGAATCATAAATGATCATGAATCACCAAAACAATCCTCAGCAAAAAACAAAAACAAAAACAAAAAACAACAAAGTGGGAGGTATCATGATCTGACTTTAAACTTTATTATAAAGCAACAATAATCAAAATAGCCTGGTATTGATACAAGAACAGGCATATAGACTAATGGAATAGGATAGAGGTTCCAGAAGCAAAATCTCAATTTCTCAACCAACTCATCTTCGACAAAGCCTCCACCACCTGCCACTGGGTAGATGAGAACCTATTCAGTAAATGGTGCTGGGAAAACTAGCTGACCACATGCAAAAGATTAAAACTAAAGACCCCTGCCTATTACCTACCACACACAAAAATCAACTCTAAAAGAATCAAAGACCTAAACATAAAACCTCAAAAGATAAGAACCTTAGAAAATGCAGGAGACACCATTATAGAAATTGGAGCTGGCAACAAATTCCTGATCAATATTCCAAGTGGCCATGCCATAAAAGATAAAATAGACAAGTGAGACCTCACTAAACTGACAAGCTTCTGCAAAGTGAAAGAAACCATCAAGAGAGCAGGGAGACAGCCCATGGACTGGAAAAAAATATTTGCCAATTGTATGTCTAACAAAGGCCTAACATCTAGGTTCTAGATGGTACTCAAAGGTGCCAAAAAAACCACAAAAAACAAACAAAAAAACCAAGCAGCCCCATTAAAAAGTGGGCAAAATATATGAATAGACACTTCTCAAAAGAAGGTATACAAACAGCCAACAGATACATGACAAAATGCTCAGCCTCACTAGTCATCAAAGAAATGCAAATTAAAATGACACTGAGATACCACTGAACTCCAGTCAGGATGGCTATCATCGATAACTCAGAAAAGCAATAGCTCCTGGAAAGGATACAGGAAAAAGGGAATACTTCTACACTGTTGGTGGGAGTGTAAACTAATACAACCTCTGTGGAAAACAGTTTGATGATTCCTAAAAGATCTAAAAGTCGACCTTCCATATGACCCCATAATCCCCCTACTGGGAATGTACCCAAAGCAATGCAAATCACTCTATGAAAAAGATACCTGCACACACATATGTTTATTGAAGCATTGTTCACAATAGCAAAAACATGGAACCAACGGTGCTGCCCATTGAAGGGGGACTGGATTTTAAAAATGTGGTTCATATACATGATGGAATATTATGCAGCCATAAAGAAGGACAAAATTTTGAACTTCACAGCAACTTGGATGGTCTTAGAATCTATAATACTGAATGATCCATCACAGAAACAAATACCTGAGTATCACATGTTCTCACTCATAAGTGGACATTGAACAATTATTGTAATACTATAAGAAAAGGATTGACAGTAGTGGGAAATTGCCAGGGGGTGAGGGGGTGGTAGGATTGGCAGTAGTGGGAATCTGCGGGGGGGAAGGCACACCTCATCAACAAGGGTATCTGCATAATGAACATTTGTATACCTAACCTGAATTTATCCCCACATCTTTAAAATAAAAATTAAAAAAAAATTCTTTCTCTAAGATTATGTCTATTGAGTTACATATTTCTGCCTTAGTTTAGGCAAGTTATGTCTCTCTTTAAAACAAAGACTGCATTTTGGTCTACGCATTCATCTATATCAGCATGAAATTGTTTTTGTTATTCTCTTGTTTATTGCTTTATCTTTAGCCAAATTTCACTTGTAAATTTCTAAATTTTTTTTGTATTCTCTCTCTCTCTTCACCAATATTGTGAAAATAGGCAATTTTGCCAGTCTTTTCAAAAACAAACTTTTGGCTTAGCTTATTTTGCTGATCCTATCATATTTTTCTGTTATGCTTTGTTAATTTCTATCTTAATATTATATTTTTCTTCTTTATTGCTTTTATTTAAACAAGGACATAACTGTACTACAACTGCACTCAGGGGTGTCCTCTAAAAACTGATGAGCAAAATATACTCTTCAATGGGGAGGACTTCACATGATGCGCTTGGTAATTCACTTGGTAGGAAAAGAAAAATTGCTGGAAGTTGGAATAGATATTGACTTGTAGCCTGCAAAGAGAAGAACTGGAGGTCCAGGGACAAGAAGATTGGAAAGATATGGGTGGTCACAATCATGGGAGTGAGCTCGCAATGTGAAGATTTTTATATAACAAGTTCACACCTAATAGAAAGCATCTACCGTAGAAGAGGCACTGAACAGCAAAGTAGACAGAATGATTTAGTCAGCTGATTGCACCTAGCCTTTCTTAACTGCTACCTCATTTCTGTCATGATGAGAAAATGCACAAAGTGGTAGAGGCAGAAAATATTCCTGTACCTAACAAGATGGGCTTTGCATTCCACTGGCAGCTCTAGCTATACTATCGTTCAACATTTTAACATCCAGCAGCAGAAATCATTGTTGAGTGCCAAATACGGGAGTATACTAATAAATTTGGATTAGTCATTGTAGAATGGACAGTGATCCTTATGAGAGAAAGAGAAACATTTTTCATGCCTCTATTTGCCTTTAGTGCCTCAGCCATCACCTTTCTCTAAGATCTTACAGAGTGTTTAACCCACTATCATGGGATTCCCACAACGCATCCCAGTGACCAGGAGATGGAATTTATAGCTACAGGCTATGTAAATAGACCCAAAAACATGGGAGCTGATGGTTGCATGATATTCTGCACTGCCTAGAAGCTGCTTGTTAATAGAGCATTGAAACTTACTGCTGAAGTTCCAGCTGAAGTCATGTTTGGAAGCAAAATTGTAGCATCATTGGGATTCATCCCCTAGAACTAAGATATCAAATGCACATGCCTGAGAAGTAAAAATAGAAAAATATTGTTGATTCTTTTAATCCATGAGCATGGGATGTTTCTCCATTTGTTTTTGTCCTCTACAATTTCTTTCATCAGAGTTTTGTGGTTCTCCTTATAGAGATTTTTCACCTCCTTGGTTAAATATATTCCTAGGTATTTGCTTTTTGCCTGCTATTTTAATTGGAATTGAGTTCTTGATCTGATTCTCAGCTTGATCACTATTGGTGTGTAGAAGTGCTACTGATTTGTGTGTGTTGATTTTGTATTCTGAAACTTTACCAAATTCATTTACAAGTACAGGAGTCTTTTGGAGGAGTCTTTAGGATTCTCTGGGTATAAGATCATATCATCAGTATACAGAGATAGTTTGATTTCTTCTTTTCTAATTTGGATATCCTTTATTTCTTTGCTTTGCCTGATTACTCTAGTTAGGATGTCTAGTACTAGATTGAATAGGAGTGGTGAAAGTGGGCATCCTTGTTCCAGTTCAGAGGAGGAATGTATTCATTTTTCTCCATTCAGAATGACACTGACTGTGAGTTTGTCATATATGCCTTTTATTATTTTGAGGAATGTTCTCTCTGTGCTTATTTTGATGAGGGTTTTTTTTTTATAATGAAGAGATGCTATATTTCATCAGATACTTTTTCTGTATCTATTGAAATAATCTTATGGTTTTGTTTTCAGTTCTTTTAATGTAGTAGATCATGTTTATTGACTTGCAAATGTTGAACCACCCTTGCATTTCTGGAATAACATCCACTTAGTCAAGGTGTATTTTTTTATGTGCTGTTGAATTTGATTTGCTAATAAATTGTTGAGGTAGGCAAAAAAAAAAAACAAAAAACACAGCAATGGTGTTTGGAGGTAAAAGTGAGTGAAGTCCAAGTACACAGGTTGGGACAGAAAGTTTCCCTCCAAGTCTTAACTTTCAATGAGGGATATGCCCAACACAGGCCACGTGAACCCACCCTGTTTCTCCCAAGCCCTGGAGATAACATGGAGGAGAGGCTGGCTGAGAGACAGTGCAAAAGAAAGACCAAGAAAATGTACATGAATTTTCAGAACTGAAAGACAGAATTAACCCTGTCAGACAAAAATAAAGAAAAATGAATTGAAAAATGAATCAAGCCTTCAAGAAATATGGGATTATGTAAAGAGTCCAACTCTATAAATCATAGGCATTCCAGAGGGAGAAGAGGTTAAAGTAAACACTATGGAAAACCTATTTGAAGAAATAATTCAAGAAAATTTCCTGGTCTTGAAATTTATCTAGACACCCAGATATAAGAAACTCAGAAAACTCTTGGAAGATACAATGGAAGAAGAACCTCACCGAGGCATATAGTTGTCAGACTATCCGAAGTCAACATGAAAGAAAATACTCTAAGAGCAGCAAGAGAGAGTTGTCAAATCACCTATAAAAACGACATCAGATTTATAGCAGATTTTCCAGCAGAAATTCTACAAGCTAGAAGAGATTTTCAACCTCATTAAAAAAGTAAAAGTTAAATGCTTCCCAAGAATTTTATACTCTGCCAGACCAAGCTTCATAAATAAAGGAGAGATAACATCTTTCCTTGACACACAAACACTAAAGGAATTTATTACCACTAGAAGGGCCCAAAAGAGGTACTAAAAGGAGTCCTAAGCACAGAAATAAAGTGACAATATTTTCCATCATAAAAGGTCACATAAGTATAAAGTTCACAGATCCTATGAAGCAATCATGTGCTAGAAACACCAAGCCAGCTAGCTAACAACACTATGGTAGGAAAAAAACCTCGCATATCAATATTATCCATGAATCTAAATGTTCTAAATGTTCCAGCTAAAAGATACAGAGTGGTGAATTGGATAAACAAAATCAAGAGTTAACCATCTGCGGCCCAAAAGAGACTCACCTACTGGACAAAGACAGCTACAAACGCAAAGTAAATGGATGGAAAAAGATATATCACACAAAATAGAAAACAAAAGTGAGAAGGAGTAGCCATCCTCATCGTAGATAACAAAGACTTTAAACAAATAACAGTCCAAAAATAAAGACAAAAAAATTACATGGTGATAAATGGTGCAATATAACAAGAAGATGTAGCAATTCTAAACATGTAGGATCACAAAACCAGAGCATCCCAATGCATGATACAAACACTGTTTGATCTCAGAAAACATATTAATAGCAATACAATAATAGTAGGAGACTTTGACATCCTACTGATATCACTAGACAAATCATCAAGGCAGAAAATCAATAAACAAACTCCAGACATAAATTTGACTGTAGAGCAAATGGACCTAACAGACATTTATAGAACATTCCATCCAACAATTGCAGAATACACATTCTTCTCAATGTTGCATGGAGCAGTTCCAAAATCAACCATATGCTTGGCCATGAAATGAGTCTCAATACATTCAAGAATTTCAAAATTATACCAAGCAACTTATCAGATCACTGTTTAAAAAATATTAGAAATCTGGAAGGCTGAGGTGAGTGGACTGCCTGAGCCTGCGAGTTCGAGACCTGTCTGGGCAGCAAGACCTCATCTCTACAATAAATCAAAAAAATCAGCCGGGCGTGGTAGTGCATGCCTGTAATTCCGGCTCCTTGGAAGGCTGAGGTGGAAGGATCGCCAGAGCCCAGCAGGTCGAGGCTGCAGTGGCCAGGAGCGGCCACTGCACTCCAGTCTGGGCGACAGTGAGACTCCAATTCAAAAAAATATATATTAGAAATCAATACTAAGAAGAACTCACAAAACTGTACTACTACATGGCAACTCAACAACTTGTTCCTTGGGTAAACAATGAAATTAGGCAGAAATTTTTAAAAAATTGTTGAAACAAATGAAAGCAGAAACACAACATAACAAAACCTCTACAATACAGAAAAATCATTGCTAAAAGGAAAATTTATAGCATTTAGTGCCTACATCAAAAGATGGAAAGATCTGAAATATACAACTTAACCTGAAACCTGAAGGAAATAGAAAAACAAGAACATCAAATACAAAGCTAGCGAAGAGAGGAAATAACAAAGATCAGAGTAGGACTAAATGAAATTGGGACCAAAAAGCAGTATAAAGGATCAATGGGTCAAAAAGTTGGTTCTTCAAAAAGATAAACAAAATCGACAGAGGGCTAGCAAGACTAATCAAGAAAAAAACAGAGAAGACTCAAATAAATATAATTAGAAATGATATGAGTGACGTTATAATTGATACCACAGAAATACAGAAGATCATCAGAGACTACTAAGACATCTCTATGGCAGTAAACTGAAAAACTTTGAAGAAATTGATAAATTTCTTTTTTTTTTTTTTTTTGAGTTGGAGTCTCACTCTGTCACCCAGACTGGAATGCAGTGGCTGCTCCTGGCCACCGCAGCCTCAACCTGCTGGGCTCCGGCGATCCTTCCCAGAAACATATAACCTCTCAAAACTGAACTAGGAGGAAATATGAACTCCAAATAGGCCAATGAAACTGAATTCGAAATTTTTTAAATTTTCAACAAAAGAACAATCCAGATCCTCATGGATTCACAGGTAAATTTTACAAAACATAGAAAGAAGAGTTCCTACCAATATTACTGAAACTATTCCAAAAATAAAAAAAGGAACTCCTTCCTAGCTTTTTCTATGAAACCACTATCATCTGGACACCAAAATAAGGTAAGAGCACATCAAGAAAAGAAAACTACAGGCCAGTATCCCTGATAAACACAGATGCAAAAATTCTCAACAAAATATTAGCTAATAAAATTCAAGAACACATCAAAAATCAAGTGGGTTTTATTATAGGGATGCAAGGATGGTTCAATATACATAAATCAGAAATATATGATTCACCACAGAATTTAAAAAAATACATACAATCATCTCCATAGATGCAGAAAAGGCATTCAATCTCTCAACCAAGTAGGCATTGAAGGAACATATATCAAAATAATAAGAGCTATATTTGACATAAAGACAGACAGCATCATACTCAATGGGAAAAAAAAAAGGAAAACATTCCCACTCAGAACTGGAACAAGAGAGTGGATGTCCACTCTCACCATTTCTATTAAACGTAGTACTGAAAGGTCTTGCAAGATCATCCAGGATAGAAAAAGAAATAGAAGGCATCCAAATCAGCAAGGAAAAAGCTATCTCTGTTTGTGGATAACTTGACTATATACCTAGAAAACCCTAAGTACTCCTCCAGGAGACACCAAAACCTGATGAACAACTTCAGAGAAGTTTCAGGGTACAAAAGAAACATACAAAAATCAGTAGCATTTCTATAAACCAATAATGCTCAAGCCATGGATCAAATCAAGAGCTCAATCCAATTTACAATAGCCACACATATACACACAATAAAAACGCTAGGAATGCATTTAACCAAGAGGCAAAATATCTCTATAAGGAGAACTACCAAACATCACTGAAATAAATTTTAGATGAAACAGATAAATGGGAGAACATCTCATGCTCATGAATCAGAAGAACCAATATTGTTAAAATTGTCATACTGCCTAAAGAAATTGACAGATTCAATGCAATCTCTATCAAAATATCATTTTTCACCAATCTAGGGAAAACAATTCTAAAGTTTATATGGAACCAAACAAACAAACAAACAAAAGAGCCAGAGTAGCCAAACAATCCTAAGAAAAAAGAAGAAATGCAGAGGAATCACACTGCCTGACTTCAAATTGCACTACAAGGCTGTAATAACTAAAACAATGTAGTACTGGGTCAAAAATAGATCAATGAGACAAAATAGGCAACCCAGAAATAAAGACAAGTTCCTAATATCAGTTGATCTTTGACAAAACCAACAAAATAAACATCGGGGAAAGGACACCCTATTCAGTAAATGGTGCTTGGAAAATTGGGTATTCATATGCAGAATAATTAAACTGGACCCTCTCACTATATACAAAAATTAGCTCAAGATGAAATAAAGACTTAAATGCAAGACCAGAAACTATAAAAATCCCATAAGAAAACAGGAAAAAAACTTTTGGACATCGGCCTAGGCAAAAACTTTATGATGAAGATGCCCAAAGCAAAAGTAACAAAAATAAAAATTGACAAATGGGATGTAATTAAACTAAAAAGCTTCTGCAGGGTGGAAAAAGAAATAATCAGCAGAGTGAGCAGAAAACCTACAGAATGGGAGAAACTATTTGCCAATTATCCCTAAGTCAAAGAAGTAATATCCATAAAATATAAGGAACTCAAACAACTTAACATTATAAAACAACCCCATCAAAAATTGGACAAAGGACATAGACATTTCTTAAAAGCATACATACTGGCTGGGCGTGGTGGCTCAAGCCTGTAATCCCAGCACTTTGGGAGGCTGAGGTGAGGGGATTGCCTTAGCCTACGGGTTCGAGAACAACCTGGGCAACTTGGTGAGACCTTATCTCTACAATAATTCAAAGAATTACCCTGATGTGGTAGTGCACACCTGTAGTTCCAGCTACTTGGAAGACTGAGGTGGAAGAATCCCTGAGTCCACCAAGTCGATGCCGGGGTGGCCATGAGTGTGCCACTGCACTCTAGCCTGGGCAACGGAGTGAGACTCCAACTCAAAAAAAAAAAAAAGCATACATACCATCGGCCAACAAACATATGATAAAATGCTCTAAATCTCTAACTATCAAAGAAATACAAACTAAAAAAATATATATCATCTTACACTATCATTAACAATTCAAAAAACAACAGATGTTGGCATGGATGTGGAGAAAAGATGACACTCATACATTGTTGATAGGTATGTAATCTAGTTTGACCTCTATGGAAAACAGTATGAAGATTTCTCAAAGAACTAAAAACAAAGCTACCTTTGAAGCAGTAATTCCACTACTGGGTATCTACCCAAAGGAAAATAATTCATTATATAAAAAAGAAGCCTGCACTTACATGTTCATTGCAGCATTACTGATAATAGTAAAGTCATGGAACCAACCTATGTGCCCATCAACAATTGACTGTATGAGGAAAATGTGGTGTATGTGCACCATGGAACATTACATACCATAAAAAAAAGAAAATCATGTCCTTTACAGCACCACGGATGGAGTTGTTGAACATCATCTTAAGTGCACTAACTCAGAAATAGAAAACCAAACACTGCATATTCTCACTTATATGTGGGAGCTAAATAAACATAAAGATGAAAACAATTGACATTGGGAAAACTAAAAAGGAGGAGGTGGGGAAGGTGATGGTTCAGAAGCTGCATATTGGGTATAATGTTCTCTATTTAGGAAATTGGGACAGCTATTCCCCACCAGTATAAAATATGCCCAAATAAAAAACATGCACTTGTACCCTGAGTGCAAAAACATAACAAAACAAACAAACAAACAAACAAAACACTTCAAACTTTAGATGTGGCATGGGGTTTTATAGATGATACCAAAAGCACAAGCAACTAAATTAAAAAGACATAATTTGGATTTCATAAAAATAAAAAAATCTCCTGTGTATCAAAGCATGAATTAAGAAAGTGAAAAGACAATCTAAAGAACAGGAGTGAGCCGGGCTTGGTGGCTCAGCCTGTAATCCCGCGCCTTTGGGAGGCTGAGGTGAGTGGATTGCCTGAGCCCGCGGGTTCGAGACCCGCCTGGGCAGCGAGACCTCATCTCTACAATAAATCAAAAAATCAGCCGGGCGTGGTAGCGCATGCCTGTAATTCCGGCTACTTGGAAAGCTGAGACAGAAGGATCGCGGGAGCCCAGCAGGTCGATGCTGTGGTGGCTGGGAGCGGCCACTGCACTCCAGTCTGGGCGACAGAGTGAGACTCCAACTCAAAAAAAAAAGAACAGGAGTGAATGTCTGGAAATAATTTATATTATAAGAGTTTCTTATCCAGAATGTAGAAAAACTCTTACAACTCAAAAACAAAAACAACCCAATTTAGAAATATACAAAAGACTTTAATAGAAATTTCCTGAGAGAAGATGTATAAATGGTCAACAAACATCATTAGTCATTAGAGACATGCAAATGAAAATCACAATGAAATGTCACTTTACACACACTAGGGTGACTACAGTCTCCCAAAGGGGGTGGGAATGGGGGGGAAACGAGTGTGGTTAAGAATGTGGAGAAACTGGAACCTCTGAAGATTGCTGGTGGGAATGTAAAATGGTTCTGCAGCTGTGGAGAACAGTCTGGTGGATCCTCAAATCATTAAACACAGAAGTACCATATGACCCAGCTATTCCACTCCTAAGCATAGACCCAAAATAATTGAAAACAGCTACTCAAACAAACACTTGTGTACACATGCTCACAAAATTATTCACAGTACTTAAAAGGCTGAAAGAGTCCATATTTCTATCTGTGAATAAATCGGTAAGCAAATTGTGGTATATGCATACAATGGAATATTATTCATCAAGAAAAAGAAAGGAAGTACCTATACATGCTTCACAATGAATGAACCATGAAAACGTTATGCTAAGTGAAAGGAGCCTGACACAAAAGCTTACATGTTGTGTGATTCCATTAATGTGAACTATCCAGAACAGGTAAATACATACAAACAGAAAGCAGACTGCTTGCCAGGGGTTGGGGAGAGGTGAAAAGGGGATATGGGCAGTAACTGCTTAGAGTATATAGGGTTTTATTTGGGAGTGATTACTCACTTTAAAATTATTACCTTTATCTCACATAAATATTATCTCAAATTTTTTTAAAAGCCATCACAACAAATCCCACATGAACTTCAGGAATATTAAAGAGTATTGGAGGAGTGGGAGAAACAATGTGATGTTACTCCAAGGGTACAAACTTTTAGTTATGAGTAGTTTCTGGGGTTCTAATGTACAGCATGGTGACTTTAGTAAATGATACTGTATTGCTTAGTTCAAATTTGATAAGTGAGCAGATTTCAAGTGTCTTCTCTACACCACACACACATACACACACGCTTCTCTGCAAATATTTCCTATAGCACAAGTCCTTGTAATTGTAAATGATAAGGCAAAGTGTTTTCTTTCCGAGATTATTTCTGAAGTTGGAAGGGAAGAACTGTGGGTATTCACAGACAGTGTTTCTGAACATGTAAATTGGCATAGCTATTTATAATATCTTGGGACAATTTAATCATTAATGCACACATAAATATGCATGTATGCATATTTTTATATAAATGGAATCATAATGCAGATGTGTTTTGCATCCATTGAGTTTTAGCTGTGGAATTTATTTATTTATACTTTTAATTTTTTAATTTTTGTTTTATTTTTAATTTTTTTATTGTAAAGATGTGGGATAAAATTCAGGATTAGGAATATAAGTGGTCATTACACAGGTAAAGTTTAGGCCTCCCTTTAGTCCCCACATGCTTGGTATGAGATCAGGTACCCTTACTGATGTTGTGCCCCCCTTCCCTCCATCCTGGCAGTATCCTGCTACTGCCAATTCCTTTCTTATAGTATTATGGTAAATGTTCAGTGTACACTTATCATAAAGAACATTTGGTACTCTGTTTTTGTTTCTGTGATAGATCATTAAGCATAAACGACTCTAAATCCATTCAAGTTGCTGTGAGGTCCATATGTTTGTCCTTCTTTATGGCTGCATGATATTTCATTGTGTATATATACCACATTTTTTTATCCAGTCCAGCTTTGATAGGCAGCATAGTTGGTTCCATGTTTTTGCTATTGTGAATAGTGCTGCAATAAACATGCATGTGCAGGTATCTTTTTTGTAGAATGATTTGAGTTCCTCCAGGTATATTCCCAGTAGGGGGATTGCTAGGTCATATGGAAGGTCAATGCCTAGTTCTTTTAGAGATTGTCATGCTGCTTTCCAAAGAGGTTGCACTAGTTTTCATTCCCACCAGCAGTGTAGAAGCACTCTTTTTTCTCTGCACCCTTACCAGTATTCGTTTTTTGTTTTATTAATAATGCCTATTCTTACTGGGGTTAGGTGTTATCTCAATGTGATTTTGATTTGCATTTCTCTGATAATTAGTGAGGCTGAGCCCATTTTCATGTGTCTGTTGGCTGCCTGTATATCTTCTTTTGATAAGTGTCTATTCGTGTCTTTTGCCCCCTTTTTAATGGAGCTGTTTGTTTGTTTTCCTTTTGGCACATTTGAGTTTCTTGTAGATCCTAGGTGTTAATCCTTGTCAGATAGACAGTTGGGAAGTATTTTTTTCCTATTCTGTGGGCTGTCTCCCCACTCTCTTCATGATTGCTATTGCTTTGCAGGAGTTTTTTAGTTTGATGAGATCCCATTTGTCTATCATATCTCTTAAGACATGGGAACTTGGGGTTTTGATCAGAAATTGATTGTCAATTCCTATTTCCGTAAGGGTGTCTCCTGTATTTTCTAAGAATCTTATAGTTTGAGGTTTTACATTTAGGTCTTTGATCCATTTAGAGTTGATTTTTGTGTATGATGATAGGTAGGGGTCCTGTTTCAATCACCTGCATGTGGTCAGCCAGTTTTCCCAGCACCATTTCCTGAATAGGTTCTCATCTACTCAGTGTTTGGTGGTGGAGGCTTTGTCGAAGATGAGTTGGTTGAGAAATTGAGGTTTTGCTTCTGGAATCTCTATCCTGTTCCATTGGTCTATATGCCTGTTCTAGTTAGCAATATCAGGTAATTTTGATTATTATAGCTGTAAAATAAAGTTTAAAGTCTGGAAGTGTGATACTTCTCACTTTGTTTCTTTTACCAAGGATTATTTTGGCTATTCACACTCGTTCATGTTTCCATATGAATTTCTGTATTGTTGTTTCCAGGTCTGAGAAGAATGATGTTAGTAATTTAATGGGAATTGTGTTGACTCTGTAGATTGCCTTTGGTAGGGTGGACGTCTTAACAATGTTGATTCTTCCAATCAGTGAGCATGGAATATTTTTCCATTTGTTTGTGTCATCTTTGATTTCTTTGAGCAGTGTTTTTTAGTTTGTGTGGTAAAGATCTTTCACTTCCCTGGTTAAGAAAATGCCATGGTATTTCATTTCTGTATGTGCAACTATTGTGAATGGGATTGTGCTTTTTATTTGGTTCTCTGCCTGTTTGTTGTTGGTGTATAAGAATGTGACTGTCTTTTGCATGTTTATTTTTACCTTGAGACTTTGTCAAAGTCCTTTATCAGTGAAAGCAAGTTTTTTTTACAGATTCTTAGATTTTCGAGATATAGGATCATATCATCAGCAAAGAGGGATAACTTGACTTCTTCTTTTCCTATTTGGATACCCTGATTTTCCTCTCTTGTCTGATTGCCCTAGCTAGGACTTTCAACACGATGTTGAACAGGAAAGGTGAGAGTGGACAGCCTTGTCTCATTCCAGTTTTCAGGGGAAATGCTTCCAATTTCGGTCTCTTTAGCAATATGTTGGCTATGGGTTTATCATAGATGGCTTAGACTAGTTTGAAGTATGTTCCCTCTATGACTAGGTGTTTGAGGGTTTTTATCAAGAAGGGGTGCTGAATTTTATCAAAAGTTTTTTCAACATCTATTGATATAATCATGTGGTTCTTGTTTTTACATCTTTTGGTGTATTTAATTACATTTATGGTCTTGTGGATGTTGAACCAGCCCTGCATCCCAAGGGTGAAGGAAACTCTGCCATGGCTCTGGATAGAATTCACTAGTCATGCTTTGCCGTGCTTTCTCATGTGAGGAATCTAAGAGTAAAAACAGAAAATTGGAGAGAAGAGAAATAATGTGGAATTTCTTTCTGATGGATAACAGACCCAACCAGGTATTATTGTCAGGCCTTCCACCTCATCTTAACTTCGAAAGCAAAGATGGCTGACATGATTTCTTATTTTTCTGCCAAATGTGGATTTTAAAATTTGTTCCTACTTGATTTATGTCTGAGAATGTGATCAATATTGGAATATGTTTCATGTGCGGATGAGTAGAAAGTGTACTCTGTAGATGTTGAGTGCTGTGTTCTGTAGATGTCTATTAAATCCATTTGATCAAGCATCTCGTTAAGGTTCTGGATCTCCTTGTTGGTTTTCTGCCTTGATTGTTGGGAGCCAGCCATTGAGGCCCACTGAGCATTAGGGATCAGGAAGGGCCGTTGACCCCAAGACCACTAGGATGCGTTCGGGAGCTATTTGACCCCATTTCCTCCCCCTTTCTACTCAGCACTAACCAGATTAAGCTCCTGACAGCTCAAAACATAGAAACCCTGAGATCGGGATGAACACAAGCTAACTTTAGAAGTTCATTGCTCCCATTCTTCCACAAACTGTAGTTTTGGCTTTCACACAACTTATAATTCAAACTTGTGTCACATCTAAGAGCCTTAGTATTGGTCACAGGCTTCTGGGTCATGATCTTAGGATTTATTGAAGGTGTAAATTGTAGAATACAGTTTTAGAAGACAGCCATTTTGTTGAAAGAATGCAGCTGGGTTACTTGCAGGTAGCCCACTGTGAACTTTGGACTGGGCCATATTCCAAACATTCTGGGATGGGCCACTTTCATTTGTAAAGTAAATACTTAAGCTTCTGTAAAATTGTTTAACTTGGCATAAATCAATCAGCTTAGGATGAAAAAGGTTTATAGAATATGTCAGTCACAGATTAGGTTATCCTTTGTTATGGGATTTTAAGATTATCATATGAAAAGGGTTTAAAGGCAATCATTGATTAAGTTTTCATGGATTAAGGTTTCTGGTGGGTGGGGGACGCCCCTCCCACATCTGACTTTGTGTATAAAAGACCCATTGTAACTCCCAATAACACACATCGATTCTGCACTAGACTGGAGTCCAGTCTCTTTCTTTCTCTCTCTCTCTTTCTCTCTTCTTCCCCCCAATCGCCGACGCCGTCTCCACCTTTGGGGTACCCTGAATCTGGCTAGAGCTGGTCTCTGACACTTGATGATTTATCTAAAGCTGTTAGTGAGTTATTTAGGTCTGCAACTATGATTGTGTGAAAGTCAATGTCCTCTCATAATTTACTTAGTAGTTGTTTTATAGCACATGGTGCTTCTGTGTTGGGTGCATATATGATTAAGATGGATTTTTTTTGTTGATGAATCGAGCCTTGTATCATCATGTAGTATTCTTTCATGTTCTTTTGAACTTTTGATGATTTAAAGTCTGCTTTGTCTGATATCAGAATAGATACTTCTGCTTTCTTCTGCGTTCCATTTGCTTGAAAGACCATCTTGCAGACTCCAACTTTGAGCATGTGGATGTCCTTTGCAGTAAGATGAGTTTCCTGGAGGCAGCTGACTGTTGGATCAAACTTTTTTTTATCCAGTTTGCTACTTTATGTCATTTCAGTGGCACATTTAGTCCATTCACATTCAATTTGATTATTGAAATGTGACAGTTTATCCTGTCAGAGGGCTCTTAGTGAATTGTTTTATCTCTTTTTTATTTTTGTATTTATATATGTGTGTATTTTCATTTTTGTGTGTGCTCTAGATGCTCTGTTAAATCTGCCTGTACTTTTGTGATGAGTATGACCATTATTTATTTTCTGTGTACACCTTGTTATGCATTTTCTATATATATATCATGACCATTTGCATACCTAATCCTGAATTGTACCCCATAACTTTTTTATTTATTTATGTATTTATTTATTTTAGTTGGAGTCTCACTTTGTTGCCCAGGCTGGAGTGGAGTGGCACGCTCACGGCCACCCAGCATCAACCTGCTAAGCTCTGGCGATCCTTCCTCCTCAGCCTTCCAAGTAGCCAGAACTATAGCTGCATGCTACCACGCCCAGCTAATCTTTTTATTTGTTGTAGA
Organism: Carlito syrichta; assembly: GCF_000164805.1. Taxonomy (NCBI): domain Eukaryota; kingdom Metazoa; phylum Chordata; class Mammalia; order Primates; family Tarsiidae; genus Carlito; species Carlito syrichta. Next base: position 94,827 of record NW_007248885.1, read on the forward strand.
GAAGAGGTCTCACCAAGTTGCCCAGGCTGGTCTCAAACCTGTTGGCTCAGGCAATCCACTTGCCTTGGCCTCCCAAAGTGCTGGGATTACAGGCTGAGCCATCGAGGCTGGCCCCCATAACTTTAAAATAATATAAACAAGAAAATAGATAAATAAAAACCGAACAAGATGAAAAAATGTGGCACATATACACGATGGAATATTAAGCTGCCATAAAGAAGAACAAAATTATTGACTTCACAGCAACTCGGATTTAGAGTCTATAATATTCAGTGATCTATCTTAGAAACAAAGAACTGTGTACAATATGTTCTCACTCATAAGCAGACTCTGAACTTTTACCATATATACTATAAGAAATTGATCATCAGTAGCCTGAAACTGCCAGGAGAGGGAAGGTGCACATGACATTAATAAGGGTACCTGGTCCCCAACCAGGCAAAGTGGGGACCAAAGCGAGGTGAAAACTTTACCTGTATGATGACCACTTGTATGCTCAATCCTGAATTTTACCCCGTATCTTAAAAAAATTTTTTTTCAGCAGTGAAAAAAGAGACTCATTAGGGCTGTATTGCATCAAATGGAGAGTATTTCGAAGGTTCCTGAAGTTTAAAAATGTAAGAATCAATACACAACTTTTATAAGTAAATTCCAGGTTTTTTGGATCCTCCTTCATAATACCATGTTTTCTGTTACTTCTTCTACTACATCTTGAATGCCTTTTTCTCTCTCATTAATTAATTACTTTGTCTAGAACTTTCAGTGGTATGCTGACTTAGAAGGGGCAATAGCAGGCATCCTTGTCCTGATCCTGATTATAGGGTAAAAACTTTCAGCCTTTTCCACTGAGTAAGATGTTAGCTATGGTAACATCCATATGTGGTCTGTATCAAATTTCCTTCTCTTTCTAGTTTATTGAGTGATTTTAGCATGAAAACATGTTGGATTTTATTAGATGCTTTTTCTGCATCAATTGATATGGTAATATGGTCATTTTGCAATTTTGTTATTGTAGTGAATAGATTGATTTTCATGTGTTCAATCATCCTTTCATTAGGAATTATTTTCACTCAATCGTGGTGTGTAATCCTTTTAACCTGCTGCTTGCTGAGTTTCCCTTGCTAATATTTTGTCTGTTTTGTCTAGGATTCTTAGCATTGATAGTCATAAGATATATTACTGTGTAGTTGTATTGTGGCTTTAGTATCATGGTCATGGTGGCTTCATAGAATAAAGTAGGAAGTGTTATTTTTCTTCAATATTTTGGAAGACGTTGAGAAGGAATGGTGGTAATTTTTCTTTAAATGTTTGGTAGAATTCACCACTGAAGCCATCTGAGCCAGGACTTTACTTTGTTGGAAGGTTTTTTTTTATTATTATTACTAATTCAATCTCTTTCCTAGTTAGGGGTCTATTTAGATTTCCTGTCTCCTTGTGATTCAGTCTTGGAAGGTTGAATGTGTCTCGGAATTTTTCCATGTCACCTAGGTTTTTCCATATTTTGGCATACAGCTATTCTCTTATCATGCTCTTCTATTTTTGTAAAACCAAAGTAATGTCTCTCTTTTGCTCTCAGATTAGAGTAATATATGTCTTCTCTCTTTTTTTCTTAATCAGGATAAACATTTTGATGATATTTTCCAAGTGCCAACTTTTGCTTTTATGATTTCTCCCTGATTTTTTTCTCTAGTTCATCTATCTCCACTATAATCTCTGCTATTTCCTTTCTTCTAATAGCTTTGGAATAAGTTAGTACTTCTTTTTCTAGTTCTTTAAGATGTAGAGTTAGGTTATGAATTTGTGATCTTCCTTTTTTTTTTTAATGTAGGTATTCACAACTGTGCATTTCCCTGTTACACCTGCTTTGGCTGCATCCCATCTGTTTTGATATGTTGTTTTCACTTACATTCTTGTCAAAGTATTTTCTAACTTACCAGATGATTTTTTTTGGACCTGTTGATTGTTTATAAGTGTGTTGTCTTATATTCATTGTGAATTATCTAGTTTTCTTTTAGTTATTGATTTCAAGTTTTTTTATTATAAAGATGTAAGGTACAATTCAGGGTTAGGTATACAAATGTTCATTATGCAGGTACCCTTGTTGATGAGGTATGCCCCTCCCTCCCCTAACAGTTTCCCTCAACTGCCAATCCCACCTCCCGACAGTTTCTCACTACTGCCAATCACTTTCTTATAGTATTATAATTCTTCAAGGTCTGCTTATGAGTGAGAACATGTGGTTCCCTGTTGCTTGTTTCTATGATAGATCACTGAGTATGATCTACTCTAAATCCATCCTAGTTGCTGCAAAGTCCATGTTTGTCCTTCTTTATGGCTGCATAGTATTCCATTGTGTATATGCACTACATTTTATTTATCCAGTCCAGTTTTGATGGGCAAAATGGTTGGTTCCATATTTTTGCTACTGTGAATAGAGGTGCAACAAACATACGTGTGCAAGTATCTTTTTTGTAGAATGATTTGTATTCTTCCAGGTGTATTCTCAATAGGGGAATCGCTGGGTCATATGAAAGGTCAACTTCTAGCTCTTTCAGAAACCGCCACAAAGTTTTATTCCATTGTGATTAGAAAAGAATGTTTCTCAATTTATTAAGATATTTTTTGTTGGCCATGTGCACTTGAGAAATTCTCTGCTGTTGTTAGTTGGCGTGATTTGTATGTGTTGTTAGGCCAAATGACTTTGTAATGGTGTGAAGTCCTGTATTTGCTTATTGCTCTTCTCCCTGCTTGTGAAGTACTAAAGTTGTTCTAAAGCTGTTGTTCTAAAACTGTCTATTTTCACCTTTTGTTCTGTCAGCATTCATTTCATATGGTTGATAAATATGTAAGTGATTTTCATATGATCTTTTAAGAATTTTATCAATATATAATATTCTTTCTCTTGGAGCAGTTTTTGATTTAGAGTCCATTTTCTTTGATATTAACATAGCTATCATTCTCTCTTTCAATTGTTACATGCACAGATTATCACACTGCAAAACTTCATTCAGCTTCTTTGTTCTTGGAAGTCTAAAGTGTGTATGTGTATAGTTCCCTTTACCAGAGGTTATATTTTCTTACATGGAATCAAGTTACTATCTAGTGTCCTTTAGTTATAGCCTGCAGGACTTCTGTTAGTATTTCTTGTGAGGAGAATTTGTGTCTAAATAGCTCAGTAATTATTAAATCTGAGAATCATTTAATGTCTCCTTTTTTTGAAGGATGGTTTTGACAGATATGGGCTTACTAATTGACTTTTTTATCTTTTAAAACTGTGAATACATCATTCACTACTTCAAGACTACATGTTTGAAGTAGTGATGCTGCATAAGTTGTTAATCTTATCGAACATTGCTTGTACATAATAAGTCACCTTTCTCTTGTTTCTTTCAAGATTCTCTCTTTCTCTTTGGTTTTCAGCAGTCTTATTATAACTTGCCTAAATGTGACTTATTCTCCTTGAAATTTGTTAAATTTTGAGTATATACATTAATATTCTTCATTACATTTGGAAAATTTTTAGCTATTTTTTTTGCATATCTATTCTGCGCATTTCTCTTTACCTTCTGGGGTCTTTATTAAGCTTATTTTGGTATGCTTGAAGGTGTCACTCATCTTTGAAACTCTTTTTATTTGTCTTTATTCTTCCTTCAGGCACTGACTAGATAATCTCAGATGATTATCTTCAAGTTTACTGCTTCTGTATTCTGCCTTCTCAAATCAAGTTTTGAGCACATCTATTATTATATTTCTGATATTATACTTTAAACATCTAAAGAGAAGTCTGATTTTTTAAAATTAATTTTATCACAATGCTCTTTGGCTACATTTGGTGAGGTATCTTTAGCATTCTTTTGCTCTTTAGTATGGTTTCTTCTATATATATTTGTATATTTAAAATAGCTGAATTTGTCCAGTAAATCTGAAGTCTGGTTGCTATTTTTCAAGTAGTTCATACTTTTATGCTTTTAGTTTTTATTTTTATTTTTTTGAGTTGGAGTCTCACTCAGTTGCCTTGGCTGGAGTGCAGTGGCATGCACATGGCCACTCTAGCATCGACCGACCTGCAGGGCTCCGGTGATCCTTCTGCCCAGCCTTCCAAGTAGCCAGAACTACAGGAGTGCCACCACGCCTGGCTATTTTTCTATTTATTGTATAGATAAGGTATCACCAAGTTGCCTGGATTGGTCTCAAACCCATGGGCTCAGGCAATCCACTCGTCTCGGCCTCCCAAAGTGCTGGGATTACAGGCTGGGCCACCAAGTTTGGCCAATTTCCATGTTTTGCATGTCTTATAAATTTTTGCTAAATACAGGGCACTTTAATTAGCCTACTGTGGCAACTCTGGAAATCCAGTGATCCTCCTTCCTCAGGATTTGTTGCTTCTGTTGTGTGTTTATTGAATTTTTTTATCTAAGAATGTGAACTCAACTCTTTCTCATCATAACCACATAAGTTTCTGCTTGATTAACTTATCATTTGCCTAATAATTGGACAGAGATATCCTTAAACTTTTGGAACCCATAATTCTTCCATTATTTGCCAAGAGTCTCTAAATACATGTTAGGTTACCCCTTCAACACTCAGCCTGGTAATTGACAGCTCTACCTTAGCCTTCACTTACTGCTTGTGAAGAGCCTAAAGATCAAACTGAGATGAAAGCTCAGGATCTTCTCAGGTATTTGCTGAGCATTTACACAGCCCAAGGGATGAAAACATCCCAAGGCAAGTCTGTGATCTTCTAGATGACCAAGAATATGTTTGAGCTTTTCAAAGCCCCCATGAATATCTCATTCATCAGTTTTTCCTTAAAAGCTTTTATTTAATCCATTGTCTTCTCCAAACTATTGTCTATTATCTCAGACAATCACATATCTACTCAATTTTCCCTAATTATTCTTGCCATATGCACTAAGGGAAAATGCTTTTGGCCCAAAGTTAGCTCTATGTCAGGTCCAAAAAGACTATTCAGCATGTAAGGTCATCCATAAAACCACCAGAAAGACCATACAGTTATTATTCTCTGGTATGAGAATTCAAATGATCTGCACATACATTTTGTCACATCTTGTGGCTGCTAGGTGGCTCACTTCCCCTGCAGTTGCCCTTTTGGTTCCCCCTTGGATTCTTTTTTCTATATACTTATTTGTGTATTTATTGGTTTAACACAGGGGTCCCTCTTGGTTTCAAAGCTGTGTCCAAATTTTAGAAGGAGGGAGGAGACATAAACATAAGCTCATTAACACTTTCTTCTTCTATCAGTTCCGCTGTTCATGATATTTATTGCATTTTTTAGGTCATTCATTGTTTTATTCAGCTCCAGGATATCTCTGTTTATTATTATTATTCTAATTATTTCAATCTCTCTATTCAATATCTCTGATAAATTGATTCTCTGTGTGTTTGGGGGGAAGGCCATTGAGCTTCCTTACACCAGCTACTTTGAATTCTTTATTTGGAGAACACCCAACTCCATCTCTTAAAAAAAAATTCTTATACAGATGTAGAGTATAAGTGAAAATTAACTACATAAGTAGGGTGAATGCAGGTATAGTTTGGGCTTCTAACTGGCCCTCATTCTCCCTGATAGCAAACAAGATGCCCTGTGTATTGTCACATACCCCCATCCTTCCATCCTCTTTACTCCCCTACCAATGTTATGAGTGAGAGCATGCAGTAATCAGTTCTTTGTTTCTGTGACAGTTCACTTAGTATGATGATCTCCCACTCTATCTGATTGGCTGCAAAGTCCATGATTTAGTTCTTTATAGTAGCATAATTCTCCATCATGTATATTTACCACATTTTCTTTGTTCAGTCAACTTTATATGGGCAGTAGGGTTGGTTCCACGTTTTGCTACTGTGAATAGTATGGCAACAAACATGCATGTGCAGGTGTCCTTTTTGTAGAATGATTTATGATTCTCTGGGTACATTCCCAGGAGAAGGATTACTGGGTCATATGGAAGATCACGTTTTAGTTCTTTTGAGATTCACCACACTGTTTTCCATAGTAGTTGAATTAGCTTGTACTCAACCAACAGTGTAGAAGCATTCCCTTTTCTCCATACTCATGCCAGCATCAGTTTTTCTGTTTTGCTTTTTTTAAAAACTTATTGATGATAGAATCCATACCACAATATGGGATATCTTGTTACAGTTTTGGTTTGCGTTTCTCTGATGGTTAGTGAGGCTGAGCATGTTTTCATGTGTCTGCTGGCTGCGTGTATGTCATCTTTTGAGAAATGTCTGCTAATGTCTTTTGCCCACTTTTTAATGGTGTTCTTTTCTTTTCCTTCCACTTTATTTGAGTTCCTTATAGATATTGAATGTTAGGCCTTTGTCAGATGCATGATTTTCAAATATTTTTTCTCATTCTGTGGGTTGTCTCTTTACTCTCTTGATGGTTTCTTATGCTGTGCGAAAACTTTTATGTTTGATGAGGTCACACTTGACTATTTTAGCTTTTATGGCATTTGCTTTTGGGGACTTGGTCAAGAATCTGTTGCCTACTCCAATGTGCATAAAGGGATTTTCTACGTTTTCTGCTATGATGTTTATAGCTTGGAGTTTTACATTACAGTTTTCCTTCCATTTTGAGTTAATTTTTGTATATGGTGATAGGTAGGGTTCCAGTTTCATTCTCTGGCATGTGGTTAGCTAGCTTTCCCAGAATCATTTGCTAAATATGGTTTTCTTTCCCCAGTGATTGTTATCGGTGACTCTGACAAAGATGAGTAGGTTGAGAGACTGTATTTTTGCTTCCAGAATCTCTTTCTTGTTCCATTGGTCTATGTGCTTATTCCTGTAACAATACCAGGTTATTTTGGTTACTGCAGCCTTGTAATAAAGTTTAAAGTCTGGAAATGTGATGCCTCTTGAATGTTTATTTTGCTGAGGAATTTTGGACTATTCATGCTCATTTTTATTTCCATATAAGTTTCTGTGATATTGTTTCCAGGTCTGAGAAAAATGATGTGGGTAATTTGATGGGTAATTATATGGAATCTGTAGATTGCTTGGGTAGAATGGACATCTTGATAATATTGATTCTTCCAATCCATGAGCATGGAATGTTTTTACATTTGTTTTTGTCATCCTTGATTTCTTTGAGTAGTATTTTGGAATTCTCATTGTGAAGCTCTTTCACTTCTCTGATTAGGTGGATACCAAGGTATTTCATTTTTGTGGCTATTGTGAATGGAATTGTGCTCTTTACTTGGTTCTTTGCCTGCTTGTTGCTGGTGTATAGAAAGGCAACTGTCTTTTGCATGTTGATTTTGTAATCTGAGACTTTACCAAGGTCATTTACCAAAGCGAGGATGCCTTTGACAGACTCCCTAGGGTTTTCAAGGAATGCAGTCATATAGACCACAAAGGATAGCTTAGCCTCTTACTCTTTTCCTATTTGGATACCCCTGATTTCCTTCTCTTGCCTGATTGCTCTGGCTAGCACTTGCAGCATTATGTTGAGCAGGAGTGATGAGAGTGGATATCCTTGTCATGTCCCCATTCCTAGGGGGAATGCTTCCAGCTTCTGCCCCTTGATCAAAATGTTGGCTGTGGGTTTATCATACATGACTATTACTGTTTTGGGAAATGTTATTCTATGCCATGGTGTTCCAGTTTTGTTTTTTTTTTTTTAACAAGAAAGTATGCTCTATTTTGTTAAGTGCTCTTACTGCTTCTAATAATATAAACATGTGGTTCTTGAGTTCACTTTTTGCATTTCTAATTGTGTTTATTTGGACTTTCTCTCCTTTTTTTTAAGTCAATCTGGCAATGGGTCTCTCAATCTTATTTATCCTTTCAAAGAACCAACTTTTTGTTTTCCTGGTCCTTTCTATGATATTTTTGTCTTCTATATCCTGCAATTGTGATTTTATCTTGGTGATCTGGACTCTTCTGCTGAAGTTAAGATTTAGATAATTTTGCCTTTCCAGCTCCTTTATGTCTGACATTAGGCTGTTTAATTGTGATCTTTGTTTTCCTGATGCATGTGTGTGCGATGCTATGAATTTTCCTCTTTTTAAAATTTTTATTATAAAGATGTGGGGTACAATTCAGGGTTAGGTATACAAACATTGATCATGCAGGTACCGCTGTTGATGAGGTATGCCCCTCCCTCCCCTAGGAGTTTCCCTCAACTGCGAATCCCCCCCCACCATGACAGTTCGTGGAACCAACCATGTTGCCCATCGAAGATGGATTGGATTTTTTTAAATATGGTAAATATACACAATGGAATATTATGCAGCCATAAAGAAGGACAAATATACAGACTTTGCAGCAATTTGGATGGATTTGGAGCCAATCATACTCAATGATTTATCACAGATACAAAGAATAGAGTTCCATATGTTCTCACCCATAAGCAGACCTTGAACAAGTATAATGCTATGGGAAGGTGATTGGCAGTAGTGAATTTTCCTCTTCACACTTGCTTTCATGGCATCCCAGAGGTTCTGATAAGATGTGTCTTTGTGAAACTTGCCCATGGTAGGTCTTTCTGCCACAAATCTTCCTTTGTTCTTCTCTTCTTGCTAATAAATTCTGTTTTAAAACTCATCTGGCCGCTCTAAACTTCATTTTAGGGTGAGCCAAATAATCCACAAGTTTTGAGCTGTACCCCATCAGGCAACACAAGGGCACTGCTCACCTCTCCTTGCTGGACCAGATGTCGCAGGCCTGAAGGATTCCTTTTCCTGCATGGCCTCACTTCCTGTTTCCTGATCTGTCTTTAGCCACAGGAGGGAGGCTCAGTCCCCTCAAATCTGGGAAATATATGGTAATTGGAGGGAGTGAAAGGTCATTGACACCCATCTCACCCTTCCACCTAGTCCAGGACTGGGCCAAGGTCACATAAGTCTAAAGGATAAGTGTGGGGGGAAGGCATGTTCCCAAAGCATGAGGGAGAACAGTCAATGCCAAAAAAAAGAAGTGTCTTTATTTTCATTTGTTTTAAGTAATCTTTTTACTTGTCTTGATTTGAGTTGACCCAAAAGTCATTCAGCAGCATGTTGTTTAGTGTTGGTGTCTTTGCATGCTTGGAGGGAATCTTCTTGGTGGTATTTATTTTTATTCCACTATGATCTGAGAAAATGCACGGTATTATTTTAATATTTTAAAATTTGTTCATGCTTGAGTTATGTCTGAGAATGTGATCAATACTGGAATATGTTCTATGTGCTGATGAGCAAAATGTATACTCTGTAGATGTTGGGTGAAGTGTTCTTTAGATGTCTATTAAATCCATTTGATCAAGCATTGAGTTAAGGTTCTGGATTTCCTTGATGGTTTTCTGCCTTGATGATCTGTCTAAAGCTGTTAGTGAGGTATTTAGATCCCCAACTATGATAGTGTGAGAGTCAATGCCCTCTCATAGTTTACTTAATAGTTGTTATATAACACACGGTGCTCCTGTATTGGGTGCATATATGATTAAGATGGATATTTTTTGCTGGTGGATTGAGTCTTTTATCATCATGTAGTGTTCTTCCATGTCCTTTCTATCTTTTGATGATTTAAAGTCTGCTTTGTCTGATATCAGAATAGATATTTCTGGTTTCTTCTGCTTTCCATTTGCCTGAAAGAGCATATTCCAGTCTTTGAGCACAAGGTATCCTTTGCAGTAAGATGGGTTTCCTGTAGGTAGTTGTTGGATCATATTTTTTAAATTCAGCCTGCCACTCTATATCCCTTCAATGACATATTTAGTCCATTTATATTCAAATTGCTTATTTAAATGTGACAGTTTATTTCTGTCAGAAAGTTCTTACTGGGTTGCTTAGTTTTCCTTTTCCTTTTGTATTTATATATGTATTTTCATTTTTGTGTGTGCTCTATATGCTCTGTGAAATTTTTGCTTGCCTGTACTTTTGTGATGGGTACAGGCAACACCTGTGTTCAACACCTTCTATGTGTCTCCTCATGGGCTGGGCTGGAAGCAGCATATTCACTTAGGTATTGGATGTCTGGAAGGATTTTAATTCTCCAACACTGATTAAGCTTAGCCTGATTGGGTAGAAAATTGTTGGTTGTAATTGCTTATCTTCAAGAACATTAAAAATTGTACCCCTGTCCCTTCTGGTTTGCAGTGTTTCTGCAGATAATTCTGGAGCAATTATGATAGGTCTTCCCAAGTAGGTAGTCTAGCCTTTCTTTCTTTTCTTTTTTTCTGCCTTCAGGCTTTTTTCTTTCATGCATACTTTGTGTAGGCAGATAACTATGTGTCATGGGGATGGCCTTCTTATGCAATGCCTTACAGGATTTCTCTGAATCTCTTGTGCTCGAATGGTCACATTTCTGGCAAGATGTGGGAAGTTTTCTTGGATGACCTCATAGAATGTTTCTTGCATGGTGTTCTCATTTTCCCTTTCTGTTTCAGGGATACCAATCAGGTGTACATTTGGCTTCTTGATCTAGTCCTACATCTCTCAGAGGCTTTGTTCCTTATATTTGAGCCTTTGTCTATGCTTTTGACAGACTGGGTTAATACCATATTTTAGGCTTCAAGACCTGAGATCTTTCCTCTACTGAGTTGATCCTGCATCCTGTGCTTGTTACTGTGTTTTTTTTTTAACTTCCTGGAAGGAGTTACTAATTTCCATTATTTCAGAATAGGCTTTTATGAAATTGGCCAACTCAACTTTTACTTCCTATATGACTTGGTGAGTTTCACTTCTAGTTTCTCTTGGTGCCTTGGTTTATTTTAGCCACCCATTCTCTGATTTCTGACTTTCATCTGGGGCAGGACATTCTGAGGTGTTTCCATTATTTGTGCTTTCCATTGCTGTTTTTTTTGGAGGGGCACTGCCTCTTTAGGACACTGAGGGTTGCCTATGCTTTTTCATTTTTTTTTTATTTGTGACAGATTTCCCTCTGTAATTTATCTTTGTTGTTGTTGTTGCTCTGAAGCTAGTCAATGATCCTATGTTCTAGGGCCCTTTCTATGGTTTAATATAGGTCACTCATGGAGAGACAGTGGGCATTCACTTCTGCTCCTTGCTCTATCCTGTGGGAAGTTTCTCTCCTTAGCATTTTCTTTCCCACTCTTAATCTAGTCAGGTTCCTTTCAGCCCCTGTTGATAGCATTCTGCAAAAAGCAAGTGGGGGGATGGGCTACCATCTGCTCTCTGCAATTTGCAGCCTAAAAGCCTTCCCATCAAGATAGACTTTTGATGTCCTTCATGTTGCTCCTTCATTGTTCAAGTCTGCATTCTGCTCTTAAAAAAGAGCTAGTTCTCTGCCACAAGGGAAGGGGTTCTTCCCTGTAGGCTTGCAGAGCTTGGAGATGATTCTTTCTAATCTGGCTTGGAAGATGGTTACTAGTTGTTAGCAGCAGGTCAGGTGCCAGCCAAGTTCATTCTGCATGTAGGCTTTCCCTACTTGTGAGCTGGCTACCAGGCTCTGCTGGTAGAAGACCCTATCACTGTGGCTTACTGGGCATGGGTTTTACTCCACATTCCTTTTGGGCTCTGGCTGCCCACTACTGTGCCCTGACCAGGATTCCTCCTACATGGGACTCATGCATGATTGGGGGGGATGAGTCAAGCAAAAACATCTTAGAATCACTCACCACTCTCCTTCATTAGGCAGGGTTTCAGTTTCTATGCGAGCCATGTGCACAGAGGGGGGCGGGGGTGCCCAGATTCCTGCATCTTTTAGACAGTCGTTGCTTTTTTATCTCTATATGTTCAAAGAGACATTTGCTGGGTTTAGGTTGCTTCACCTGTCCAAAAGTGTTTAGAGTGTCTCTGTCTATTGATGGCTTGGTCTCTATTCTCTGCCTTGGTCAGTAAGAGAGGCACAGGTCTGCTACTTCATAATGGCCATCTTGGATCCCCCCTTCATCTCCTTATTGTTGGTATATTTTAGTTTCATGATGTCATCTTTCCCTGAATGTTCTTGATGCTTATGGAAGTGTAACAATTCTTTTACCTTGAGGGATTCAGTATTTATTTTAGTCATTTCAGTCTTTTTTGTACCTGTCCTTCTTCAAAGGGCTTTTCTCAGATTCTGAGTTGACTATTGTGTTCGCTTAGACTGTCACAACTGCAGCTGTCTCAGCACTAGAGGATACTCTAAGACCAGACTTGCTGCAAGTCTTATGAGGGTTGATATGGCCTTACAGGCCAGATGGACCTTGGGTGGACCCAGGAGAATCCTAGGACTGTGTGGAAATCCTGGCCAGGGACCTGAATCAAGAAAACTGTCCTGGTGACCCAGTGTGCCTTTCAGTAGGTCTCTGTACACGTCAGATGGTTACCTGATTGCAGTTAGAAGGGCTAGAGTCCCTCTTTTGGGCAAGTCTCCTTGTGGGTCCTTTTGTGAGTATCTCTGAGCTGGGACCTCAGATGAACAAGGCTGAGGCAGCACCACAGAACAACATTCATATGCACTGCTAAGACCAATGACAGAAGTTAGCTAACCCTTTTCATCAAGGAACTAACATGTACAAGACCTTCTGGACCCCTTGGTGGATACTTTTGCTTGCAGGCTCAAGGCCAAAAGGGACTGTATTCAAATCCCCATTCCCAAGTTTAAATCTGATGGAAATTTTGGCAGGATAGATCAGCCATCTGGGTGTTGATCTGCACTTTCAAAATGATGCTTCTAGGTCTTGGGCTCCACCAGGATTTCACAAACTTTCTCAAGGATCCCACAGGGAGACTTCTGACTGTGGGTGGGTGCAGAATTCTTGTTGATATGGAGGGATAGGCAGGTTACCGTCTAGTTCATCATTTCAGTGACATTATCTGCTGTAACTTGCAAAAATAATTTCTAAACATATCACCCTAAACATGGTATTCATATTCAACATAGAAACAACATAGATGTATATTTAATTATTCTTAAATTCTTTATTCCTACTACATTTTTATAATGAAGTCTATTTTCATTTCAATAATGAAATACTATGCACAAAATATTGGGTTTTTTTTCCCCCATTCTTTTGGCTACTAAGTTTAAATGCAGTGCATTTGCATTCCAACATTCAGCAATAAAAACAAGTTACTAATTTTACATTCTTTTTCTCACTAAGTAGTTGAAATTCAATGTTTTAATATTTCAGCATGTAAACCCATAAACAGATCTTACTTTTTTAAAACATTTTTTTCTTACTAAGTCTTTGAAATGCAGTGCTTATTTCAACATGTAAACAATGTGAACAAATTATTAATTTTCATTCTTTTTCTTTTATATGCAGTATACTATCATTGCAACATGTTATCAATATAAGTCAATTATTAATTAGTTATTCTACATCCTTTGTTTCTCACTAGGTCTTGGCTATACAGTAAGCATTTTACAATGAGAATACATCACCTTTCAGAGTAGTCAAGTTTCCAGTGCTTAGCAGTCACATGTGGCTACTATCGTACTAAACAGTGTAACTCTAGTGGAAGTGCAAGGGAGCAAATACATAGGGAATGACGTATACCATGAAGAAAATGTACATGATGCATTATGAAACATTATGGCAAAGTCCAGCAAGTAGGAAAAGAGAAGTAGGGGAGTAAGTAGAGGAATGTGAGAGAAAGCCTCTCTGTAACATGTGGTAACATTTGAGCTATGGCCTTAGTATTGAGGAGCTATCCTAAAGCATAGAGAGGCCAGTGTGGACTGAGCAGAGTATGAAATGGGCCAAGTGAAACAAAATCTGGGGTACAGGCGAGTTAAATAACTTTACCAAATGCTCTAAAAAACAGAGGGAAAACAGACAAATCAAAGCAACCTGAGTCCTGTGAGAGACTTATTGCAACCTCTTCTTTGCCTTTTCATTGTTAGTATCTGAAGCAGTAACTAAATAATAACAGATCCTTGAGAAATGCGTGTAAATAAAAAACAGCTGAATCCCAAGGTTCTGGGACCTAAGAAAGGAGACAGCAACATACTGATGAAGACCCCAGTAGGTAGTGGACAGTTTTGTTTTCTTTTAATGTAAGAGTGTTTCTCATAAGTAGCCTAAGACAATCATAAATATAGGAAGTTTAAAGGACCTCAGTGAGTAAAATTATTGACTTCAATTAACCACCAGCTACTCCACAGAAACATGCAGGAAAAGTCTGAAAAGTCTTGAATTATATCAAGTACCCATAAGTCAACCAACCAGTATGAACCGGGAAATCGTATACCATGAGTGGATCAGCCCATATCACATATTCAACACTGTAGTCAGTAACAAGGAGGAAGATGTAGAGAACAAAGAGGGTAAGAGATGCATAGGACCTCTCAAAGTCTTCTGTTTTCTTCTTAGAATTCTTGTTTTAGAGAGGTCAGTTACACATCCAATCTTCCTAACACCAATTTCTTGGAATGGTAGATTTTTACATGTGTCTCTATAACTGGGCTTCAGACCAGAACACTCGGTGCTTTAATGGCCAAAGATTAGTGATAAAAAAACAACTAGTACTGTGAAAAACACTCAAGACTGGTGACCCAGCTCATGTCATTCCGCTGTGCTGCCTGTAGCATCACATTCAATTGGGCCTGCACCTCAGCAAGCTTCTCCTTGTCCAAAGTACCATGTAAATACCACTGTTCATAGCAATGGACAGGAATAGGATAAATCACATGCTTCAGCTCCATCAAGCCTGTTAATTCTTGCAGAAGACTCATGAGCACAGGCATTGTAATGGGATTGCAGGCAAAGCTAAGGACACGGAGGTGGGAACAATGGCTCAGAGCTGAGATAACAGCAGAGAGAGTAGGATCGGTTATCAGGCAGTTATCCATCTCCAGATGCTGCAGCGTGCCTGAGACCTTCTCCAGCAGTGCCTGGAATGGCTGAGAAACTTCCCAGGATATCTGGTTGTGACTTAGATTCAACAGCCTTAGGTGGGTAAGCTGGGGGCTCTGGCATAGAATGGTGATGTCTCTGTCAGAAAGTCCACAGGAAGACAGACACAATGTATACAACTGAGATGGCAGGACTCTGTAGATTAAAAAATATATTTCTGAAGAATACAAATTGAATCAGAACAAGGAGTCCTGAATTACAGACAACTATGGCTCTAGAACAAATGAATTTGCACATATATTTTACAAGCAGTTAATGTGAGTTTTGGAATCGGATATGAAAGATTTATGACCCTAGGAAAGTTACTTTCCCACTCTGAGATACAGTTTTTTAAAATTTTAAATATGCAAAGTAGAAGTTATTATACAGAGGTGAGGGAAGATTAAGTTTAAAAGAATGTAATGCACTTAGTGCTTACAACATAATCAACAGTAAATTTAGGTCACTGATTTGATGGAGATGGATCTGGGAAATCAGTCAACTAATAATTCCCTTTGTCAAATCCCCAAATTACAAGTTCCCCATTCAGGGCCTAAGCCTTGGGGAAAACGTAGGAGCAAATGATCTGGAAATGTTACCTACTGTGCCTAGTCCATGGGGATTTGGATCAGTACTACAGCATAAAACATTTCTCCATTTAAATGCCTCCCGTCCTCTCTAGAAGACTGTAAATTCCAAGAAAAGACCTATAAATTTTTCACCAATATATCCATTGACTTATAGTGTCTGTACATGGATGATTGACTGAATGAATGAATGAGCACAGCTTCCTTTCTAATCCTGTCTTTCTCCTCATTACGAGGTACTACAGTCTGGCCAGTGTCAAACTCACAGCAGTGTCCATGCTTATGTGAAAGGTAAAGAAAGTTTACAAGGAGTTTAGGAATATCCAAGAATGGTCACTCTCTTGTCTTAATAATGGAATATTCAGGGAACCCAAGTCCCTCCCAACCCTCACCTGAAAAGATTGCTCAGGTGAGCAGTGAGGCAGAAGAAAGACAAACTGAGCTCCTGGAGGTTGACCATGCCCTCAATGTGGGTGAGAAAAGTTCTGAAGTTTTTCCAGTAACAAGATGTAAATGGGATTTTAGATAGACTAAGTCTTCGCAGGTGGATCATTGGAGCCAAAAGGGCGCTGACTTCACACAAATAAGCCTGATCCACTTTCAGTTGAGTCACACATCCCAGATCCAGAAAGAGCAGTATGCTTCTGTGGGCAGATACTTTACTAATATTCAAATCTCTGCAGCATAGATGGAAGGACCCAAAGCTCTGCTCAACTTTACTCCAAAGGAAAGAAAGAAATTGTCTTGTTCTCAAGGTACTATCAAGGGAAAGGTCCACTATTAATTCCATGGGTTCTCTGGATGGCTGAAACTCAGACTCTACCATTTGATGGCATATAACACTGTGCTTGGCTTCTTCCATTTTCAGGATAGAGTACTGAGAGTAAGCACAAGCCTGAGAACAGAATGGATATGTAGTCCTGATCTCAGAGCATGTGGTCCTGCAGTCTGGGTTCCACCTTAAATCTAAGATCCTCAGTTTTGGCCCCCTATAAGAAACACAAACAGACAAACATCTAAGAATTTCTTGATTTTAACATAATCCAGTAAGATCAATGATGAAATGCAGTGACAAACCATTTATACCTGGTCTTCTCTCCTTATACCACCTACCAACAAGTTTTTTTCTGTACAAATTCAAGATCTTTCATTCTTTTCCCCAATCTTTCTTCTTCTCTGATCCTCCCCTAATCTCAATACCCATATCCTTCTTGTATATAATCATATCAAGCAGGTAAATCTATCAATAGTATCTGCAATCATCTCTACTCCATAATCAATCTTGTAAGACATTAGAGTCCTTAAGGTAACCCCAAGTGTTAGACCAACAGGCATACAGAAATCCTCAGCATCAACTACCTGTGGGAAACTGTTAGGCCTTAACCTGTCTCAGGTTCCAACATACCCCCTTGTTAACTCCATCTGTCTTTATTATACATAATCTTACCAAGAGGAAGAGTTCTGGGAAGTGAAGAGTTGTAGACCATCAATCATGGCTTTCAAGATTTCATAGTGTGACTCCCGTACACTCAACATCTTAACATGGAGACAGCGAAAGGGCCACATCCTCACCATTGCCTTCAGTGTCTTCTTATGCCCACCCAAGAAGGCAGAGTTGAACAATGGAACAAAGAGGTCTTTTGGTAGCTCCCCAAGAGCATGGATAGCTGCAGGCTCATTACTCAGCAGACTCCTTGCAGCAAGTTCTAGCAGTGTGGCTGGGGCTTTTTGGTCCATCTTCAGGAGCCTGCTTTAGGGTGAATAATGTTTTAAAATTCTGAAAAGGTATCCACATCCTCTTGTTTGTCACCAAGAATAGCAATAGATAAAATCTTTATTAATTTAATCTATGGTGAATAATACAGTCATGTCAAGAAACCTCTACTATAGACATAAAATGGAACTAGACTTATGTGTATCTGTAAGTGTTTTTGTGTCTATACATAAAATAAATATATATTCATATGATATAAACATATATTCATACTATATATGTATTATATTCACAAAATATAAAATGCCATTAGAAGTCAGCAGTAAGGTAGCAGAAGACAATATTGACCACCCATCTGTCTCCTAATACTTCTTCCTAAAAAGATATAAACAAACCAGACAGGAAAAAGCAAGCCTACATGAAAACCACACTCTCATAATTACTCAGAAACAGATAATGCCAAAACTTTAGAGCAATTGTGAATAAAAAGAGAAAAGTTGCAAAATCTCATCACATGATTTGTCATGCTCCCATCACTAGGTTTTGTAGCAAGCAAAGGCAGAGCAAGAAAAGATGAAAGTGTTATAGAAAAAAGGAAGATGGTAAGGGGCATAAAGTTTATTTAAAACTACAGTCAGAAAAAATAGGCCCAAAATAAGTATAAATATACCAAAAAGGTATCCAAGATAATAAGAGCTGGAACTATAGGGAAGGGATTTCAAAATATATGTAATTTTAACAGTTAGGGATAATATAAAAGTACATTCTTTGAAATGCAGAGTTTCTGGGGAAAAGTGAAGCGAGAAAGAGAGGGAGAAGCATCCTTTGGCACTTTGGTAATTATGGGGAAAGGAAACATTAGGAGAAAATTGATAATACTAAAAGACATAAAAGATCCACAGAATCAGAGCACCCATAACTTCTCTCTCCACTACCAAAACAAACAAAAAGGCTAAATTCAAGGCCTGAATTTTGATATGCTGATAGACAATGGCACCAACAAGCTAGGAATCTTGTAAAACAACCCTGTATCATAAAAATAAATAGTAATCCTTCAAAAAGAAAAAAAAAAAAGAAAAAAATGTCAGGAAACAAAATTTCACACATATTAAGAAACCACGAGGCAGAAGAAAAGTGTAAGTTAACACTCCATAAATAATTAATTATATTCAAATAGGCAGCTGAGTATACAACAAAACCTACCTTGAATCAGAATATATTTTGTATCTAAAATTAGAAATGGCCTAAAAAAAAGTCTAAAGATTTTATATCTAGTTGAGCTCACCCTTAAAATACCACAGCTTACAGAAAATCAATTTTCAACAGAGAGGAACTTTAAGCATGCACTTCTCAGTACTTCCTGAGGAATCCACTAGAGCAAGAATCTGTAAACTAAGAACCATTGGGCCAAATCTAGTCCACTGCTTCGTTTTGTAAGTAACGTTTTATTGAAACACAGCCAAGCTCATTTATTTACGCATTATCTGTAGATGTTTCTGTGCTGCAATGGCAAAGTTGAGTAGCTGTGACAGAGATGCTGTGGTTCACAAACTTATAAGGCTCTTTACCAAAAAAGTTTGCTAAATTATTCTAAAGGTAACCCAGGATTGTGATTTCACATGTTATAACAGTAAAATCTTCACTACAATGTCTGATGGCAAGCATTTTACATCTAATACAGAAATAAATATGACCAAGGCAAAAGACTAATGTACAAATATTTTATGTTGTGAAAAAATATAAATTATGAAAGTAAAATGATAGAAGTGAGAAGGACAGATAAAAATTAGAACAAACTTTTAATCAGAAGGCAGTATATAAATGTTAAAAGATCCTAGAGGACAAAAAACAATGAATGCACCAGATAGTAAAGTATTAAATAAGAAAATAGATGCTAGGAATGATTTAAAAGCAACAAGACAAAGATTACATGTAATGCCAAAATAAAAAATGCAAAATAAAGATATAATATTAAGGAATATTTATGCACAACATAACACAGCAAACCACCTTTATAAGGCAAAAAGGTAAGAATACTTGAATGGACACATAGTCATCACAAGAGATTTAATAGAAAATCTCAGTACAAGACAGAGAAATGTACCAAAAAAAAAGAGTAAGGGCCAAGCATGGTGGATCACATCTGTAATCCCAGTGCTTTGAGAGGCCAAGGTGGGAAGTCTGCTTGAGTTCAGGAGTTTAAGACCAACCTGGGCAACACAGCGTGACCTCATTGCTACACGAATAGAAACAGTTCTACCCATTGCAAAAGCACAAAGATAACAGACCATACAGATCAACCACAAAACCTAAATTTTTTAAAAAAGCAAATCAAACTCTTAAGAGTATTATGACAAGAATAAACACTCATATATCACTAATCAACTTGAATGTGAATGGACTGAAGGCACCACTCAAAGGCAAGAATAGCAAACTGAATAAAGAAACATGATCCAACATTCCACTGCCTCCAGAAAACCCATCTCACTGCAAAGGACACCTACAGGCTCAAAATAAGGGAATTGAGAAAGGTCTTCCAAGCAAATGTAAAACAGAAAAGAGTAGAGGTACCTATTCTTATATCAGACAAAACAGACTTCAAACCAATAAAAGCCCAAAAGGACATGGAAAAACACTACATAATGATAAAAGGCTCAATCCACCAGTAGGAAATATCCATATTAAATATATATGTACCCAACACAGGAGCACCCAAATTTATAAAAACAAGTGCTACTTAAAGTAAAAAGGACGTAAACCCTCATACAAGGAAATTCAGAACCTTAACTCAACACTGGACCAATTGGACCTAATAGACATCTACAAAACACCATCCCAAAACAACAAAGTATAAATTCTACTCATCAGCACATGCAACATACTCTAAGACTAATCACATCCATGGGCATAAATCAAGTGTGAACAACTTTCAAAAGGTTAAAATAACAATAAGAATCTTCTCAGAGCACAGTGGAATAAAAATTAGTATTATCATCAACAGGAATCCCTCCAAAACACACAAATTCATAGAAATTAAACAACATGGTACTGTGTGACTTTGGGGTTAACACAGAAATCAAGGGAGAAATAAAAAGATTCCTGGAAACAAATGAAAACTAAGACACAAAATATCAAAACCTTTAGGCTAACAAAAAATGGTGCTGAGAAGGAAGTTTATAACATTGCACACACATATCCATAGAAGAATCTCAAATAAACAGTCTAACATCACATTTAAGGGAGCTGAAAAGGCAAGAACAATTAAATCCTAAGTTTATTAAAATAAAATAATTCAAATTACTAAAATAAAGTCACAATTGAACAAAATAGAAGCCAAAAAGTTATACAAAGGATCAACAAAGACCAAAAGCTGGTTCTCTGAAAACATAAATAACATTGACAGAACCCAGGCCAGGATGACAAAAATAAAATAAAAATAATTTAAAAAATAAAGTCCATATAAACACAATTAGAAACAAAAAAGGCAATATCATAATGGACTCTGAAGAAATTCAAAAGATTATCAGAGATTACTATGCAAATCAACTGGGATATCTTGAGGAAATGGAAGAATTCCTGACATCACCTAACCTCCCAAAGTTGAAACAGAAGAAACTGAAACCCTAAACAGACCAATAACAAGCCAAGAAATTGATTCAGTTATAAGAAACCTCTCTGCCAAAAAAGTCCCTGGACCAGATGGTTTCTCAACTAAATTCTACAAACATAAAAGGAAGAGCTGATATTAATCTTATTGAAAGTATTCAGGGCAATTGAGAAGAAAGAAATTCTCCCTAGCTCATTCTATGAAGCTAATATTATACTGATACCTAAATGGGCAAAGACCCAACAAGGAAAGGAAACTACAAGTCAACTTTTGTAATGAACATAGATGCAAAAATTCTCAAAAAAATTCCAGCAAATCATATCCAACAACACATTTCAAGGATGATCCCTCCCAGGATGCAGGGCTGGTTCAACCTATGTAAGTCTATAAATGTAATTCATCACGTTATCAGGTGTAAAGCCAAGAACCACATGAATATCTCATTAGACAGAAAAAGCATTCAATAAAATCCAGCCCTGCTTCTTGATAAAAAACCCCAAACACCTAGGTATCAAAGAAAGATTCCTAAAACAGCAAGAGCTGTCTATGAAAACCTGTAGCCAACATTATGCTTGATGAAAAGAAGCTGGAAGCATTCCCCCTATGAAATGGAAAAAGACACAGATGCCTACTCTGACCCCTCCTATTCAGCATAGTATTGGAAGTTCTAGTGCACCAATCAGACAGGAGAAACAAATCAGGGGTATCTAAATAGAAAAAGAGGAAGTTAAGTTATCTCTCTTTGCAATGATGTTATTCTATACCTATAAAACCTAGAGAGTCTACCAAAGACCTCCTTGCACTGATAAACGACTTCAAGTAAAGTCTTGGTATACAAAATCAGTGTGCAAAGGACAGTTGCATTTCTATATACCAACAACAAGTAGGCTGAGAACCAAATAAAAAACACAATTCCAATCACCACAGTCACAAAAAAATAAAGTACCTTGGCATCCACCTAACCAAAGAAGTAAAAGGCCTTTACAATGAGAACTGCAAAACACTACTCAAAGAAATCAAGGAGGACATAAACAAATGGAAAACCATCTCATGCTCATGGGCTGGAAGAATCAGTATTGTAAAGATGCCCATCCTACTTAAGACAATCTACAGACTCAATGCAATGCCTATCAAATTGCCAGCATCATTTTTCACAGCCCTAGAAAAAACAATACAGAAATTCACATGAAAGAAAAAAAAGAGCACAGATAGCTAAACAAATCTTCAGCATAAGAAACAAGGCTGGAGGCATCATACTTCCAGATTTTAAACTGTATTGCAAGACTACAGTAATCAAGACAGCATGGTACAGGTACAAAAACGGACACATAGAACAATGGAACAGACAAGAGAATCCAGAAATAAAACCATGGTTCTTTAACTAAGTCATCTTTGACAAAGCCATCAATAACAAACATTGGGGAAAGGAAACTCTATTTAGCAAATGATGTTGGGAAAACTGGCTAACCATATGCAGAAGAATGAAACTGGACTCCTACCAATCACCATATACAAAAATTGACTCAAAATAGATTGAAAACTTAAATATAAAACCTCAAACTGTAAGAATCGTAGAAGAAAACATACGGATCACCCTCTAGGACATAGGAGTAAGCAATGAGTTCGTGGCTGAGATCTCAAAAGCAAATGTTAAAAATGCTATGATTAACAGGTGGGGCTTTATCAAATGGAAAGGTTTTTGCACAGCAAAATAAACCATCATGAGATTAAAGAGACAATCCACAAAATGGGAAAAGGTATTTGCAAGCTATGCATCTGACAAAGGACTAACATCCAGGATCTACAAGGAACTCAAACAAATTAACAGGAAAAACAAACAACCCCATTAAAAAGTGGGTAAAGGATTTCAACTGACACTCCTCAAAGGAAGACATTCAAGCAGCCAACAAACATATGAAAAATGCTCAGCCTCACTAATCATCAGAGAAATGTAAATCAAAACTACAGTGAGATACAACCTAACGCCAGTAAGAATGACTGTAATTAAGAAGTCTAAAAACAACAGGTGCTGGCACAGCCATGGAGAAAAGGGAATGCTTCTACACGGTTGGTGGGAATGTAAGCTAGATCAGCCTTTATGGAAAGCAATGTGGTCATTTCTCAAAGAACTAAAAATTAAGTTTCCATATGATCCAACAACCCCTCTTCTGGGAATATATTCAGAGGAACATAAATTGTTCTACCAAAAAAACACCTGCACATGTGTGTTCACTGCAGCACTATTCACAATAGCAAAAACATAGAACCAGTCCAGATGCCCATCAAAAGTGGACTGGATAAAGAAAATGTGGTACATACATGTGATGAAATATTATGCCCATAAAGAATAAAATCATGGACTTCAAAGCAACATGGATGCAGCTGGAGATCATTATACTAAGTGAACTATTACAGAAACAAAGAACTGAATACCACATGTTCTCACTCATAATCAGGCCTTAATCACTGGTCATGTGAGCACAAGGGTGGGATCAGCAGATGCTAGACACTACTCAGAGAGGAAGGGAGGAAGAAGGGAGAGAGACACATGGCAACACACTAGGTACTTGGTCTACTATCAGGGAGAGAGATGACCCACTAGAAGCCCAAACTTCACCTACACGCACCTTACATATCTAGGAAGTCCTCACTTGTACCCCACAACTCTCAAATAAAATAAAATAAAATCTAAAAAAGAAAATACTTGACCAAGAATGATTAAAA
This sequence comes from Carlito syrichta, assembly GCF_000164805.1. Classification (NCBI taxonomy): domain Eukaryota; kingdom Metazoa; phylum Chordata; class Mammalia; order Primates; family Tarsiidae; genus Carlito; species Carlito syrichta. The sequence goes on from NW_007248885.1 coordinate 118,241, forward strand.
ATCATTAAGATGACAAAGTGTACATGCTAATGCTAAAATTTTAAATGCGCAATAAAGATATAATACTTAGGAGTACCTATGCACCAAATAACAAAGCAACCACCTTTATAAGGCAAAAAGGTAATGAGACATGAATAAAAACATAGTAATCAAAGGAGATTTAATAGCAAGTCTCAATACAAGACAGATCAATGGTACAAAAATAGAGTAAGGGCTGGGCGTGGTGGAGCACTTCTGTAATCTCAGCACTTTGGGAGGCCATGACAGGAATATTGCTTGAGCTCTAGAGTTCGAGACCAGACTGGACAATGTAACAAGACCTTTTCTCTACAAATAAAAAAAAATAGCCAGGCATGGTGGCACATGCCCATAGTCTCAGCTACTTGGGAGGCTGAGAAGGGAGGATTATTTGAGCTGAAGAGGTTGAGACTGTGGTGAGTCATGATTGTGCCACTGCATTCCAGCCTGGGCAAAGGTATGAGACCCTGACTAGAAAAAAAAGTAAGAATATAGAAAAAAAATCAATAAGGTAGCATGCACACACTGAAAATAAAGAATGTACCTTCTTCTCAAAAGGCGATGGCATGATCGCAAAACTTGTTCATACTTATTTCACAGTGAAGGCTTCATTACTCTCCACAAAGTAAAAATGTTACAACCAACTCTCTCCAATCACAATGCAACAAAAGCAGAAGTGACTAACAGAAACTGAAAAAAGAAAATCTCTTCTACTTGGAAATTTTTTTTTAAGTTTTCTAATAAACAATTGTTGAGTTAAGAGGACATACAAATTGCAGTTACATCTATTTTAGAAAATAAAGATAAGTATAAATTACATTAATAATCTATAAAAGTACATTTAAACCAGTGACTGAAGGCAAATTCAAAGCAGTAAATACTCTTAGCAGTAAAAATTAAAGAATTAAAATAAATTAATGTATTGCCTCAAAACTCTAGAAAAAGTACAATCAAGTAAACCAAATGAAAATGAAGAATGAAATGACACAAAAAGTAGAAATAAATGAGATAATAGAAAAACAGTGTATCTATATTTATTAAATCAAAATTCTCTTTTTTAAATAGACAAATCCAATAGTTAGATTAATGAAGAAAGGGAGAGAGCACAGATATACAAAATAATAAATGATAAATAATCATTGAAACAGAAAAAAATAAGATTACACTGCAAACCTCTATTAAATAAATTGAAAAACTACATGAAATAGATAATTTTCTAGGAAAATATAGATTATCAAAATTCTTACTCTAGTATTAGAAAGCTTAAGTTGGCTAATTTTCATAGAAAAAGAGATAATGTTATTAAGGAATCACCCCCATGAAGCACCTGACTCAGAAGATATTACAAGGGAATTCTACACCATTAAAAATCAGATAATTCCAATGCTTAATACATGATTAAATAAAATCATTTATAACTTATAACAAAAGAAGAAAAATGTTATAACTCTCTTTATGAAACAATAATTACACTGTCAGATAAATGTAGATCCAAAAATACTAGATAAAATATTAGCAAAGGACATTCAATAACGCATTAATAAAAATACATGTGACAAAATGGGAATTATTCCATCAATAAAGGTCAGTTCCATATTACAAATTACCTTGATATCATTTACCATATTAATACAGTTAAAGACAAATATCATATTATTACCACCATAGATGCTGAACGATCCTTTGGAAAAATCCACCACCTCTTTATGTTAAAAAAATTGAAAAGTCTCAAGAAATAGGAATCAAGGAATGCTCTCTTAAACTGATAAAAAGATATATACCTGAATTTTAATGCTAGTATCTTACTTAGTGGGGAGCCAGTCAAAGTTTTCCACTGAGAAGAAGGAATGTATGTCCACTATCTCTCTCCTATTCAATCCTGTATTGCAAGTTTTGGTAAATTGAATGAACAAATTAATTAGATTCATGGAAATGAATAACAAAAAGTAACTAAAAAGCTTCTGCACAGCAAAGGAAACAATAAAACACAACTTACATGTTAAATAAAAATGTTTGCAAACCATATATCAAATAAGTGGCTAATATTCAAAATTGATAAGAAAATCATATGGCTCAACAGCAGAAAAAGTAACCCGATTAATAAATAGGCAGAGGACCTGAATAGACATTTCTTCAAAAACGACCCCCCAAAATTGACAAGGGGTATAAAAAAAGGTGTTTAACATCATTAATTATTAGAAAAATTCAGATCAAAACCACTATGAGATACCACCTCACAACCAATAGGATGGTTATTATGAAAAAGTAAAGAGATAACAAATGTTGGTGAGGGTGTGAAGAACAGAATATCCGTGTATACGCTTGGTGGAAATGTAGACGGTATAACCTTTATGGAATACAGGATGGAGGTTCCTAAAGATGTTAAAAATAGAACTACAATATGATCCAGCAACCCCTCTTTCTAGGTATATATTCAAAGGAAAGAAAACTACCACCTTGTCCAAGGGAGAACCCAGAATCAAAATTTATTCATTAAAAAATTGTGTATTTATTCTTACATGTTTAAACTTCAGTCACCTTCAAAGTACTCTCTGATGCAATATCCACCTATTGAGACACTTTTTTTCCACTGCTCAAAACAATTTTGGAACTTGTCAATTTTGATGCTTTTTAGCGCTTCTGCCATTTTTTGTTTCATCTCTTCCACATCAGCAAAAATGTTTCCCTTTGAGGATTTTTTTCATCTGGGGAATCAAAAAAAAAAGTATCTCGGAGCAAGATCAGGTGACCAGGGAGGATGGTGCATGGGGGTCATGCTGGTTTTCGTCAAAAACTGAATACCCAGTGCAGTGTGGGCAGGTGAGCTTGTAAATCACCCATCACAAAATGGGCAAACATGTTGAAACAATCTCCAAAAAAAATTCACTGAAGCCAAACGCAGCTTCGTACAACAACACTAGCTGGTACACTGATGACATTGGGTTCCTAGAACACTTACATAGTAGGGGAAGCCTGTACTATAAGGGGCTCATCCCCCCAAACGATAATTCCAGTTTTCTTTGGGTCCTCCCCTGTAAAAATATCTACAGTCCCATGTTTATTTCATCATTATTCAAAATAGCCAATATATGGAAACAAAGTGTCACCAAATGGATAGAGAAAATGTGGTGTATACATACAAGGCCATATTATTCAGTCTTATAAAAGAAAATCTGTCTTTTGTCACATTATGGATGAACCTGGAGGTCATTATACTAAGCAAAGTAAGTTGGATACAGAAAAAAATTTGCATGATCTCACTTATATGTGGAATCTTTTTTTTTTTTTTTTGAGTTGGAGTCTCACTGTCGCCCAGACTGGAGTGCAGTGGCCGCTCCCAGCCACCTCAGCCTCGACCTGCTGGGCTCCGGCGATCCTTCCGCCTCAGCCTTCCAAGTAGCCGGAATTACAGGCATGCGCTACCACGCCCGGCTGATTTTTTGATTTATTGTAGAGATGAGGTCTCGCTGCCCAGGCGGGTCTCGAACCTGCGGGCTCAGGCAATCCACTCACCTCCCAAAGGCGCGGGATTACAGGCTGAGCCACCGAGCCCGGCTGGAATCTTTTTTTTTTTTAAAGTCAAATACACAAAGATAGACAATGAAACACTGGTTACCAGAGATGAGGAGTAGAAGAAGGAAAAGGGAAGATGTGGGTCAGAGAATATAAAGTAGCAGATATATGAAATGAATAGAACTAGAGAGCTACTGTACAACATAAAGACTATAGTCAATAAAATTGTGCTATATGTGGGATTTTTGTTAAATGAATATATTTTAGCTACTCCTGTCATAAAAATATGTATTATATGAGATGATAGATATGTTAATATACTTCACTCTAGTAATCATTTTACTATCTCTATATATCCCATACCATTACATTGTATACTTTAAATATACACAATAAAATGCATTTTAAATAAACAAGAAATAAATCCATCTCTATGTGCAGATGGTATTACAGTGTACCTGAAAAATAAAATAGAACCAATGATAAATTAACTGGAAGAGTGAAAGAAGTCAGTAAGGTAGCAAAGTAAAAAATGAGCATATAACAATCAATAGTTTTTTATACACAAAAATAATCAACTGGAAGGCACGTTCATGGAGAAAGCACAATGAATACTAACACTGAAGAAGATTAATGATTAGGAATAAAGTTAATAGGAACATCTGCACAAGAAAAAATTTAAACACATCTGAATGACACAGAAAGAGATGAATAAGTGGAAAGACATTCACTGTCTGAGATGGTTTGAATGTTTATGTGCCCCCCAAATTTATATGTTGAAACTCTTACAGCCCAAGGTGATCATATAGGATGAGAAGCCTTTTAAGAAGTGATTAGGCCATGATCGCAAAGCCTTCATGAATGGGATAAGTACCCTCATGAGAAAGACTCCAGAGAGCTGCCTTCCTTCTTCCACCATGTGAAGACACACCTAAAAAGTGCCATCTGAGAGGAAGAGAGCTCTAAACAGACATCAAAGCTGCCAGTAACTTGATCTTGGACTTCTCAGTTACCAGAGCTATAAGAAACAAACTTCTGTTGTTTATAAGTCACCCAGGCCATAGTATTGTGTTATAGCTACATGAGTAGACTAAAACACAATACTTGATAGAATAGCTCAACATTAAAGAGCTGCTATCTTTTTCTAAGTAAATGAATGACTTAACTTCAAAAATGCCAGCAAACTTTTTTAGTGGAGTTAGACAAATTGATAATGAAATTCATATATTTAAATTTGCCAACTGTATATCTGACAAAGGCCTAACATCTAGGATCTGCAAGGAACTCAAATGCGCTGAAAGGAAAAAACAAACAGCCCCATTAAAAAGTGGGTAAAAGACATGAATAGACACTTATCAAAAGAAGAGATACGGACAGGCAACAGACACATGAAAAAGTGCTCAGCCTCACTCATCATCAGAGAAACGCAAATCAAAACCACATTGAGATACCACCTAACACCTGTAAGAATGGCCATCATTAATAAAACAAAAAACAACAGATGCTGGCGAGGATGTGGAAAAAAATGAAGGCTTCTACACTGCTGGTGGGAATGCAAACTAGTGAAACCTCTTTGGAAGACAGTGTGGCGATTTCTGAAAGAACTAGAAGTTGACCTTTCATATGACCCAGCAATCCCCCTATTGGGAATATAACTGGAGGAATTTAAGTCATTCTACCAAAAAGATACCTGTACATGCATGTTTGTTGCAGCTCTACTCACAATAGCAAAAATATGGAACTAACCATGCTGCCCATCGAAACTGGACTGGATTTTTAAAATGTGGTACATACAGACTGGGAAAAAGCATTTGCCAACACCAGGTCTGACAAAGGCTTAACATCTTGGATCTACAAGGAACTC